>NC_089585.1:66937536-67086312 GCF_019320115.1 Miscanthus floridulus | reverse complement strand
GTAACAAACTTGTTCCCAACAAGATAGGATATAATATGATGAAATAATTCTTCCGACAAATCAACACAAGCAGTTGCAATAATATTGATAAAGGAATCAGTTTACAAGAGATGCAATCCAAACCCTAAGATAATCCTTTCACCTGTGGCTACGACGAACAAGATGGGAATTAAATCAATTCCAGCGCGAGACTAAGGAACTGTTGGCGACGCAAAAATGTGGTGGATGCGTCCAACACACAGCAAGCCGGGAGAAGCCGCACGGAGTAGGTCCCGAGATCTCCCATGACTTCGGAAACAATGGACCTGATGGTTATGATGAGGCGTGTCAGTCAATTTGACCCTGCAATTGACGAGAAGAAAAGATTAATCAGTAATTTAAGGTAGAATATGCCGGTGTTGTTCTAGCAAATAGTTCTAAATATGCGGCTAAATAGCTGATGAGATAAGGCTATCGACTAAAGAGCCGATATCCAGCATGTTTATGATGCAAAGTAAATGAAATAATCATTATCGGCAACTATCAAGTACTAATTACGTAGATCTAACATCCGATGATCATGAAAACATGCAAAAGTACAAAGAGTGGGGTACGAGAGTGTTTATATTGATTGAGAATCATACTAGCTTTTAATCAAGACAAAAACAAGTACAAGCATTATAGCCATTGTATCCTCAATAAGCATGCTATCGGCTAAATAGCCGATTCCGATGATTTTGTCATATAGCATGCAAACACTCATCCATTGGATATAAATGAATCTACAAACTGACTAAACTCAATCTATTGTAGTGTCAACAGATCGAATTAGCTGATGCAACATTGACAGTAGGACCTGTCGATGCGGGACCCACGGGATACACCGCAAGGAAGAGAGGAGATCTAGTTTGATTAGGATTCCTCCCATGTAATCCTAGTAGTAATACTACCCTGTAATCCTACTAGGATTCTACATTACAAACCGACTAGGACTCTAGCCTCCTGACTATATAAAGGAGGGCAGGGCTCCTTAGATGAGAGGAGGGAGAAGGGAGGGAGAGACAACACTTGACAATCAATCCAACGCAAAGGCTAACACCGACTGGACGTAGGGCTGTTACTCGATCACGGTTGAGGGCCCGAACCAGGATAAATTGACTGTCTCTTGCGTTTACCATCGAGTTCTGCATACGCTGAAGCCCGAACAAACTGCCCCGGGTACCCCTGTGGCAGGCTATCGGTGGTGAAACATCGACAGCTGGCGCGCCAGGTAGGGGCTTTCGGCGAATTTGCATCCTGGAGCTCGACGGACCTCGACAACATGATCTTCTCGACGGGATCAACCTTCATCTTCGGTTCATGGATCTGCGAGGCAGGCGACGATGGCAAGCCCCAAAGCTGTCTCCTCGAAGATTCGGATCACCATGAAGACCTTTCTATTTCGGCGACTATGACAGATCAACTCGCCGAAAGATTCGCGCAGCTCGTGATGTTCGACCCAACTCAGATTTCATGACTTTGCGCATCCGACTCAAACTCGGGCTCCGCATCCAAGATGGAGTCTTACCCGAGTTCTTTCGAGAAACCAAGTCCTTTTCCGGCAAGGCTCCCGAACGTGGCATCAGCCTATCAAGAATACAACTCAAAGTACATTCAGAGTTCCCTCAAGAAGTCGGGTCATGGTACGACTACGTCAAGCTGTCCGAGCTAGGGGCAAGCTAGATGTCTGGCTGCGACCCAAGCTGGAAGCAAGCCAGTTGTCTGACTACTCGTTATAGTTTCCGACTACTTTGGCTGCAGTGACCAACTACTCGACAGCTCATGTCCAAGTACTCGCAAGCCGATGCTCGGGGGCTACAACCACTGGGGTCTCCTGAGCGCAAAATGTCAGGATCGCGCGCTGATTCTACCACACGGGCGTCAATCAAGCTAAGTCATGGTTTAATATTTTTTCAAATATTCTTTAATCATCATATATCTCTGGATATTATCCATAAGCCTCCACGGCTCTACTACAGTTGATTTACCTAGGTTGCTGAGGCCTTAATCCGTGAAGCCTACTCGCCGGAAAGGGAACCATTTTCTGGACCACGTCATCAAATATGGAGCCGAGCTCGCCCATCGTTGGCTGCCTTACTTGGCCACTACTTCGTTGGGTGAGACACACACCCCGCGCTGTCTTACTCGGTTGCTACTCTACAAGTCGCTAGGACGTCCGACTACTCGGCCGCGGTGATCGACTACTCGGTTGGGGTGATCAACTACTCGACAGCTAAGGTTGACCTTGTTGCGGTGATTTGGAAATTCTAAGGTGGGGGTGATACGGGGTCTCCGATGAGGGGACTGCCCACCCAAAGCCTTTTGATGGATTATCTAGGTTGCCTTACTCGGATTGGATCATGGTCGAACGAGAAGATTTTGCGTCAGCAAGATGAGCACGAATATGAGGATGCACATGCATATTTATATGTACTATCATTACTCAAGCGAAACAAAGGAAGAGGCATGACATACAGCAGCATGCAAGAAGACATCAAGCACGCAAGCTAATTATGGAAAGTACTCGGTGGCGCAACTGTGTTGACTTGCAATGGTATATGGATAGCCTACTGCAATTCGCGGGTTACTTGGATACACCCTTGAGAATGTCTACAAGATCCTACATATCCTCAGAAGAGGTTTTCAGTTCTTTGAACAACTCAGATTCAAGAGTACTCCTAAAATGTGTCTCATTTGAAAAAGGCAAAGAGATCTTAGACGAAATACACTTAGGTTGTTGTGAAAATCATGCCGCTTCAAGAACACTAGTCGGCAGAGCATTCCGTACTAGATTCTACTGGACAACCACTTTGAAAGACGCAGAAGAACTCATCAGAAAATGCAAAGGTTGTCAAATGTTCGAAAGACAAGCTCATGTACCAGCTCACAATCTCATCTGCATCCCTCCCGCTTGGCCTTTCTCTTGCTAGGGGCTGGATCAAGTAGGACCTCTCAAGAAAGCAAACGGTGGTTTTGAGTACATCTTTGTAGCAATTGATAAGCTCACCAAGTGGATTGAATATAAACCACTAGCAAAATACAGCGTAGCCAAAGCAGTCGAGTTCATCCAAGACATTATGCACCGGCATGCCCAATCGAATCATCATAGATTTGGGTTCCCCCTTCACAGCTACAGAATTCCAAAGTTGGGCACAGGATTGCGGCATCAGCATAGATTACGCATCAGTCGCACATCTAGAAGCCAACGGACAGGTAGAAAGGGCTAATGGACTCATACTAGCCTGATTAAAACCAAAATTGTATGAAGAACTAGTGGACTATGGATCCAAATGGATTGAAGAATTACCCAAAGTAGTATGGGGGCTACGAACTCAAATAAGCAGAGCCACCAAATACTCACCTTTCTTCCTAGTTTACGGATCAGAAGCCATACTACCTGCCGACTTGATCTGGACGTCAACAAGGATAGAACAATATGACAAAGGAGAAGCAGAACACACCCGAAGATTAGAACTCGATAGTACAGAAGAAGTCAGAGTAAACGCTACCTTTTAATTAGCTAGATACCTCCAAGGTTTAAGACGCCACTACAACAAGAATACCCAGCCTCGATCAATCCAAATTGGAGACCTAGTACTAAGAAGAATACAAAAAACTAACGGACGCCATAAACTACTCAGTCCATGGGAAGGTCCTTTTATTGTCACAAAAGTCACCGGACCAGGCACGTACAAGTTGATAACTGAAGATGGAAAAAAGTCAATAATACGTGGCACATCAGCCAACTAAGAAGATTCTACGTATAAAAACAACTCAAGGAAGAATATATATACAAGCCACAAGAGATCAACGTTCATGATCAATAAAGATGGTGTTCCTCGACAACATATGTCTTGTTATGGCTTTCTCAAAGTTGTTTTCACTGAGCATATCAACGTTCATGATCAATAAAGATGGTCTTCCTTGACAACATATGTCTTATTATGGCTTTCCCCTAGTTGTTTTCACTGAGCATACCGGCCAAGAGCTAAAGAGCTGAAAAGATGCTTGAGCCCACCGATGAGGGTAGCTAATAAGCTAACACCTGAACCAAAAAGTAAAATGGCTGAAATTATGCCTGAGCATACCGGCCGAGAGCTAAAGAGCTGAAAAGATGCTTGAGCCCACCGATGAGGGTAGCTAATAAGCTAACACCCGAACCAAAAAGCAAAATGACTGAAATTATGCCTGAGCATATCGGCCGAGAGCAAAAGAGCTGAAAAGATGCTTGAGCCCGCCGATGAGGGTAGCTAATAAGCTAACACCCGAACCAAAAAGCAAAACGGCTAAAATTATGCCTGAGCATACCGACCGAGAGCAAAAGAGCTGAAAAGATGCTTGAGCCTGCCGATGAGGATAGCTAATAAGCTAACACCCAAACCAAAAAGCAAAATGGCTGAAATTATGCCTGAGCATACCAGCCAAGAGCAAAAGAGCTGAAAAGATGCTTGAGCCCGCCGATGAGGGTAGCTAATAAGCTAACACCCGAACCAAAAAGCAAAATGGCTGAAATTATGCCTGAGCATACCGGCTGAGAGCAAAAGAGCTAAAAAGATGCTTGAGCCCGCTGATGAGGGTAGCTAATAAACTAACACCCGAACCAAAGAGCAAAATGGCTAAAATTATGCCTGAGCATACCGGCCAAGAGCAAAAGAGCTGAAAAGATGCTTGAGCCCGCCGATAAGGGTAGCTGATAAGCTAACACCCGAACCAAAGAGCAAAATGGCTAAAATTATGCATGAGCCTACCGTCCGAGAGCAAAAGAGCTGAAAAGGTGCTTGAGCCCGCCGATGAGGGTAGCTGATAAGCTAACACCCGAACCAAAGAGCAAAATGGCTGAAATTATGCCTGAGCCTACCGGCCGAGAGCAAAAAACTAAAAAGATGCTTGAGCCCGCCGATGAGGGTAGCTGATAAGCTAACACCCGAACCGATCATGAGTTGTTTTCACAACTAGGGAAAGAGCCAGATGCTGGCCACACCCTGAGTTAAGCAAAAAGTTGAAAACATGCTTGAGCTCACCGGACGAAAGCAAAGAAACTGAAGATGCTTGAGATCATTGGTCCTAAGTCTTTTCAATACTGACAAGAACGAAAAGGCAAAGATCTACATACCCCGAGTTGTTTACATGGCGCAGATGAAAGCCAGACAAGCACTCGACAAATCAAGAAACTTTGTCAAGCCAACGATCTGCATACCCCGAGTTGTTTACATGGTGCAGATGAAAGCCAGACAAACACTCGACAAATCAAGGGACTCTGACAAGACAACGATCTACGTACCCTGAGTTGTTTACACGGCGTAGATAAAAGTCAAATAAGCACTTGACATGTCAAGGCTCAGATAAAAGCCATACAAACACTCGACCTATCGAGGAATTATCCTACAACGGATGAAAGAACACGACCACTCTAAACTACAGATGCGCGCCACGCCCAAGAAATGACTACTCAGAAAAAATTCTAATCACTTGGACAACTCATTTGAAGAACAAACAAGGCGAAGACATCCAGGCAAAGAAGACATCAACAAAAAATAAAGAATCTTCATTCAGAAAGAAGTATAATATCCTATTATAGAGGCTGGAGTACAAAGGTCAATTACATCAAGCATCGTCATCAGGAGAAGAAATATCAATATTAAGATTATCCATAATCCTCCTGGCTAAATCTTTGACCTCAGGCTCCACCTTTTCAACGGCATCTAGATACTCTTGACTCTCGGCTTCCTCTGCAATCTTGGACAAAGGCACCTCCGGAGCAAGAACCTGGACCTAGGCAAGAACATTTATGGTACATAGTTGGGCGCACCTCTTCACAAACTCCTAGAAACTGATGAGGACATCAACACCGATCATACATCCACGTCGTCCACGCCGACACCTGCTGGTCCTATTACTCGTGCTCGTGCTCGAAAACTTAATCATCAAGTGAGTTCCTTCTTGAGCTCTTGTCCATCCTGTTTAGATCTTGGAGACACGTGCACTCTTGTTTTGATTAGGAATCAAGGAGAAGACCGAAAGGGAAAAGGACTCGCGTAGGCTGGATTCGGACTGCAGCACACCTCCAACTAGCGACGGTCGCCATGGTTACATACTGAGTCGGATTGGGGTGATTCTGGACTTGTTGGAAAGCTAATAAAGTCTACTTTCATACGGATCTGACCTCGTACTCATACCTGCTCAGAAGCGGCATCAACAGTCCAAAAATCACCAAGAGGTCTATTCTGTCCAGGGTGCTGCGCCACCTTAAGTTAGCCTAATGGGCTTGTATCGTTTAGAGTCCAGTAGGGACGCATCCTAGGGTTGGAGCATGACCCAAACTCTCTTGTGGCCGTCCTCCACATGTCATATACCCCTTAGCCACCACCAAGAACACTTGGGTTTTGTTTAGATCAAGTTTAGCCATCGCTACTTGCTTGTAGGCGCGCGTGCTGATCCAGTCGCCCGTCTCCTTGTCTTCAGAACCCCACTCATAATAAGATTCAGTGTGAAACCTTCAATTTTATCTTGCAATTTTAGTGCTTGTTTCCTCGTTCTTGCTAGTTCTTCGATTGCTTGCAGGACGAGAGCCCTAGGGGCTGGT
Organism: Miscanthus floridulus; assembly: GCF_019320115.1. Taxonomy (NCBI): domain Eukaryota; kingdom Viridiplantae; phylum Streptophyta; class Magnoliopsida; order Poales; family Poaceae; genus Miscanthus; species Miscanthus floridulus. The sequence continues at coordinate 67,079,711 of NC_089585.1, read as the reverse complement.
TGTCGTGCTCCACAAGATTGTGACGGCCTTGGGAAGTGGTGTATCGGTCGCTAAGGCGTGGTCTTGGAAGGCTGTAGTCGGGCCGTGAACGTCATCTCCATCCACCAATCGAGTTATCTCATGCCTCTCATTGAAAGATCGACCACAAACCCTTATGGGTTCATATCAATTGGTAATCAGAGCAAGGTTTATCAGTGAGAGACTTCCAATCCTTCACTGTTTTATTTTTCCTATAGTCCAGAAAAGCCAAAAAAAATAGTAGATTAGTTTCCTGCAATCCTATAGACCTTTGAGCCGTGGCTAGTGCTACCTAGTTAGGGCTTGTTGAATATTTGGTTGCATCGGGTGTGTCGGATTGCTGGTCTTAGTTTATTCCCTTAGAGTTTCAAGTTCTTGTCACTTTCCTATCACAACACGCGCTATCATATAGTCTCTCTGTTGGCCGAATCCAAGTAGGGTTTGAAGTTTGAATCGGATAAGGAATCGGCTGTTCCTCTCTGTTGGCCGAATCCAAGTAGGTTTTCAAGTTTGAGTCGGATCAAGGAATCGGTTATTCCTCGCTGTTGGCCAAGTCTGAGTAGAATTGGAAGTTCCAATCGAACGAGGAATCAGTTCACCCTATGCTACAAATATCAAACTAACCACGCAGCAAGTATTCCTATCTAAACGAGTGGCTTACTCTAGAGAGAGAGAGAGTATCTTTTTTTTACCGGAATACCCCTGCCCTTTCGGAAAAAGTGTGTGTGCTGAGTTACTCTTTGGGAGTGTTCTTGTTCATATAATCAGTTTTGAGTGCCCCCTGAAAAAAAATATATATTCAAAAAAAAAGAAAGAAGCAAAAGAAAAGAAGAGAAAGGGGCTGATCTTAGAGATTTTTCGTTCACTTTGGGTGGTGTGTTGTGCTCTCCTTTGTGTCCAGGCTCGCGTCTCTAGCATGGTCTAGACTAGGACCAGCATAGTACCGCCGGTTGAACGATTATTTAGCTTGCTTTTTGTAACTAACGTGGTGCTAGTTCGTTCCTTGTTTCAGCCCACCTATAGCTCCACATATTCTACAGCTTGACAGGTCTCGTGCTGTGGCACCGATACACTTCATCCATTGCTGCAGACTTGTTGGTAGACGACCCCTCCTATCGAGCAAGGTAAGAACTGGTAAGAACTTGTGTAACAGGTGGAGAGTGAGCGACTTGCTGTAGCTACATCCTAGTAGTTGTAGGGCTTTTATTTCTTCACTTGTCTTCTTGTTGTCTTTGTCTTTGAACCATGTCAGGGTTCGACGAAGATAACCAAATTCCACATTCGCCTCGCACAAAGGGCGTCATACAACATTTTGAAAGGAAAGTGAAGCTGCACACGGAGGGACTTGATAATGACTTGCATGTGACAAATGACAAACTTGGGCAGTTGGAGGCTACGCAGATTGCCACAAACAACAAGCTTGTAGGTTTGGAGAAGTCCATTGCTAGTGTGGACAAAAGCCTTGCTGCTCTGCTGAGGCGTTTTGATGACCTCCACAACAATGATAAAGACAAGCATAAAGAAGAAAAGAAGGAGGAAGATCGAGAGGATGGTAGTTATGATGAAGAATACACAGGTGATACTGAACATGATGATCGAGACACTCGTGATCGACGTCGCCTACGTCACAACCGTAGAGGTATGGGTGGCCGCCGCCGACGCGAGGTACACAATAATGATGATGCTTTCAGTAAGATTAAATTTAAAATACCTCCTTTTGATGGTAAATATGACCCTGATGCATACATTACTTGGGAGATTGCTGTTGATCAAAAGTTTGCATGCCATGAATTTCCTGAGAACACACGTGTTAGGGCTGCTACTAGTGAGTTCATAGATTTTGCTTCTGTTTGGTGGATCGAATATGGCAAGAAAAATCCTAATAACATACCTAAAACTTGGGATGCGCTGAAACGAGCCATGAGAGCTAGATTTGTTCCATCTTACTATGCCCATGATATGATAAATAAGTTGTAGCAATTGAGACAAGGTTCTAAAAGTGTAGAAGAATACTATCAGGAATTACAAGCGGGTATGTTGCGTTGTAAATTAGAGGAGGATGAGGAACCTGCTATGGCTAGATTTTTAGGTGGGTTAAATTAGAAAATTCAGGATATCCTCGCTTACAAAGAATACAATAACGTAACCAAACTGTTTCATCTTGCTTGTAAAGCTGAACAGGAAGTGCAGGGACAACGTGCTAGCGCAAGGACTAATGTTTCTGCAAGGAAAGCTAGTTCATGGCAGCAGCGCACGTCTACAACTCCGTCTACATGTACTCCTACGCCATCATCTAGTGACAAGACTCGAGCTGCCCCCACCAATTCAGTAGCGAAGACAGCGCAAAAGCCGGCTGCAAGTACTTCATCCGTGGCATCGACAGGTAGAACAAGCAACATACAATGTCATCGGTGCAAGGGATATGGCCATATGATGCATGACTGCCCAAACAAGCGTGTTATGATTGTCAAAGATGATGGTGAGTGCTCATCTACTAGTGATTTTGATGAAGATACACTTGCATTACTTGCGGCTGACTATGCAGGTAGTGAGGAACACATAGAAGAACACATTAATGCAGGTGACACGGAGCACTATGAGAGCTTGATTGTACAGTGAGTGCTTAGTGCACAAATGGAGAAGGCGGAGCAAAATCAGCGACACACTTTATTCCAAACAAAGTGTGTCATCAAGGAGCGTTCGTGCCGCATGATCATTGATGGAGGTAGCTGCAACAACTTGGCAAGTAGCGACATGGTACAGAAGCTCGCCCTCACCACCAAACCACACCCCCATCCCTACTACATCCAATGGCTGAACAACAGTGGTAAGGCAAAGGTAACGAGACTTGTGCGAATCGATTTTGCCATCGGATCATACAAAGATATTGTTGAATGTGATGTTGTGCCTATGCAAGCTTGCAATATTCTGCTAGGTAGACCATGGCAATTTGATAGAGATTCGATGCATCATGGTAGATCAAATCAATATTCGTTTCTATATCATGATTGAAAAATTGTGTTGCATCCTATGTCTCCTGAAGCTATTATGCAATCTGATGTTACTAAGGCTGCAAAAGCAAAGAGCGAGAGCAATAAAAATGACAAATCTGTTGTTGATGACAAAGATGAGATAAAATTGAAAGGACGTTGTATGCTTGCTACAAAATATGATATTAATGAGTTCAATGCATCCACCTCTGTTGCTTATGCTTTGGTATGCAAGGATGCTTTGATTTCATTTGAGGATATGCAATGTTCTTTGCCCCCTGCTATTGCTAACATTTTGTAGGAGTATTCTGATGTGTTCCCCATTGAGATACCAGCGGGGCTGCCACCAATACGTGGAATTGAGCACCAAATTGATCTTATCCCTAGAGCATCTTTGCCAAACCGTGCGCCATACAGGACCAATCCGGAAGAAACGAAGGAAATTCAGCGACAAGTGCAAGAACTACTAGACAAAGGTTATGTGCGTGAGTCTCTTAGTCCTTGTGCTGTTCCAGTGATTTTAGTGCCTAAGAAAGATGGAACATGGCGCATGATATCACCATTCGATATCGACACCCTATTCCACGATTAGATGATATGCTTGATGAATTGAGTGGTGCTGTTGTGTTTTCAAAGGTTGATTTGCGTAGTGGGTACCACCAGATTCGTATGAAATTGGGAGATGAATGGAAAACTGCTTTCAAAACTAAGTTCGGTCTATATGAGTGGTTAGTCATGCCTTTTGGGTTAACTAATACACCTAATACTTTCATGAGATTAATGAACGAGGTTTTGCGTGCTTTCATTAGGAAATTTATTGTCGTCTACTTTGATGATATACTGATTTATAGCAAATCCATGGATGAACACCTTGATCACTTACGTGCTGTTTTCAATGCTCTACGTGATGCATGTTTGTTTGGTAACCTTGAGAAGTGCACTTTCTGATATTTCTATGGATTTTGTGTTGGGATTGCCACGGACTAGGAAAGGGCGAGATAGTGTTTTTGTGGTTGTGGATCGATTCTCTAAAATGGCACATTTCATACCATGTCATAAAACTGATGATGCTACAAATATTGCTGATTTGTTCTTTCGAGAAGTTGTTCGCTTGCATGGTGTGCCAAATACAATTGTTTCTGATCGTGATGCTAAATTTCTTAGCCATTTTTGGAGAACTTTATGGGCCAAATTGGGGACTAAGCTTTTATTTTCCACCACTTGTCACCCCCAAACTGATGGTCAAACTGAAGTTGTGAATAGAACTTTGTCTACTATGTTAAGGACTGTTTTAAAGAAGAATATTAAGATGTGGACTAAGATTGTTTGCCTCATATTGAGTTTTCTTATAATCGTTCGCTGCATTCTACTACGAAGATGTGTCCCTTTGAGATTGTTTATGGCTTGTTACCACATGCTCCTATTGATTTAATGCCATTGCCAAGTTTTGAAAAGTTGAATTTTGATGCTAACCAACGTGCTGAATTGATGCTAAAACTACATGAAACCACTAAAGAAAACATAGAGCGCATGAATGCTAAGTACAAATTTGCTGGAGATAAAGGTAGAAGGGAATTGATTCTTGAACCTGAAGATTTGGTTTGGTTGCATTTGCGAAAGGATAGGTTTCCTAAATTAAGAAAATCTAAATTGATGCCTAGAGCGGATGGTCCTTTTAAAGTGATGCAACGAATAAATGAGAATGCATATAAGCTTGATCTTCCTGCAGATTTTGGGGTTAGTCCCACATTTAACATTGCAGATTTGAAGCCTTATTTGGGTGAGGAAGATGAGCTTGAGTCGAGGACGACTCAAATTCAAGAAAGGGAGGATGATAAGGACATCAAAACGGATCATACATCCACGCCGTCCACGCCGACACCTGCTGGTCCTATTACTCGTGCTCGTGCTCGAAAACTTAATCATCAAGTGAGTTCCTTCTTGAGCTCTTGTCCATCCTATTTAGATCTTGGAGACATGTGCACTCTTGTTTTGATTAGGAATCAAGGAGAAGACCAAAAGGGAAAAGGACTCGCGTAGGCTGGATTCGGACTGCAGCACACCTCCAACTAGCGACGGTCGCCACGGTTACATACGGAGTCGGATTAGGGTGATTCTGGACTTGTTGGAAAGCTAATAAAGTCTACTTTCATACGGATCTAACCTCGTACTCATACCTGCTCAGAAGCGGCGTCAACAGTCCAAAAATCACCGAGAGGTCTATTCTGTCCAGGGTGCTGCGCCACCTTAAGTTAGCCCAATGGGCTTGTATCGTTTAGAGTCCAGTAGGGACACGTCCTAGGGTTGGAGCACGACCCAAACTCTCTTGTGGTCGTCCTCCATGCGTCATATACCCCTTAGCCGCCACCAGGAACACTTGGGTTTTGTTTAGATCAAGTTTAGCCATCGCTACTTGCTTGTAGGCGCGCGTGCTGATCCAGTCGCCCGTCTCCTTGTCTTCAGAACCCCACTCATAATAAGATTTAGTGTGAAACCTTCAATTTTATCTTGCAATTTCAGTGCTTGTTCCCTCGTTCTTGCTAGTTCTTCGATTGCTTGCAGGACGGGAGCCCTAGGGGCTGGTTGTCGTGCTCCACAAGATCATGATGGCCTTGGGAAGTGGTGTATCAGTCGCTAAGGCGTGGTCTTGGAAGGCTGTAGTCAGGCCATGAACGTCATCTCCATCCACCAATCGAGTTATCTCATGCCTCTCATCGAAAGATCAACCACAAACCCTTGCGGGTTCATATCAGAAACGGGTCAGAACTTGAGGAAAAAACTGAGCCCAAGATTGACCATCATCTGTTGGAGTCCGGAGAAGATTGGCTACTTACCAAAATGATTTCCACAAAGCATTCCAGTTCTCAGTAGCCGTCGCCAACTTGCCAGTCAAGACTTCAATAGTTTTTTGGACCTGCACAAGATCCCTGTCAGCTCCACGCCTAATCAATTTGGCAAGCATGAGTTCTTCTTCAGCACGAGTAATTACCTCCTCAGCCCTGTTGTGACTATTGCGAACAAGTATCTTCATTTCCTCAATACCCTCCAAGAGCTTCTGCTTTTCAACTCAGAGAGCTAGACCAGGCACCAAAAAACAAGTCAGTAGAAAGGGAAATTTGAATACAAAAAAATAAAAAGAACCCGCAATACCATTGCACTCATTCTTCATGGCCTCCACATTCTTCAAGGCCTCCTGGACAGCAGCATCCCTCCGCTTTTCTGCCTCAACCAACAGGGCATGGAGAGTTTGTTCCTCCCTTTGGTGCATTTGACGCTCGGTCTCCATCTCAGCCCGACAGAGGTCAAGCTCTGTTTTTAGGGCACTAACCTCAGAAGACAACTTTTTCTCGGTTTTAGACGAGAAAAAGAAGCTGGTATGATCCCAAGAAAAAGACTGAACAAAGAGAGAGAGAGAAAAAAATAAGACATAAGAACAGAAGAAAGACGAACATCCAAAGAAAGAATTTCAGAAAAACTTACCTAGAGTTTTTCCCCAAAAGAAGTCACAAAGGTTCCCTAGGCAGCGATCAGCTCTGACAACTGATGAGTGGCATCGAATTGTTGCACCACATCATCATCCAAACGCTGACCACCAGTAGCAAGAGGAGCAGAGGGAGAAGCTGGCCGATGCGAAGAAGGCAAGACCAGGACTGTATCCTAGGAAGCCCCAGCTACCCCCTCAGATGGACCCACCGCCACGGCCAGGGTCACCCCCGGAGTCAGCAAATCCACAACAGCGTGATCACCAAGGAACCCTGTCTCCCTCACAGCCACCTTGCCGACCATACATTCTGGGTCCTGAGACTCAGTACACAGGGGCGCACCAGAAGACTGACAAGAGGTCAACTGAGGGTTAAGGGAAGGCAAGGGTCTGCAGGATGATAAGGAAACTCGACGATAAGAATATGAATCAGAAAAAAGGAAAACAGAAGCAAAGGAACATAACCAGGATTCACTCACTTAGCTATCTTCTTCTTCATAAAACCCCCAAGACCAGCAGAAGACCTTAGAGGGGGAACTATAGCAGTAAAAATATCACCACCACTCTGCGACAAGAATGGCGTGGTCGGTACCGGAGCCCTAGAAGAACTCGAGCTCGACGACCGCTTACTACAAGAGAACAAGGCTAGAGTTAGAACAAAAAGAGGTGTTCAACAATAGAAAAACAAGAAAACAACTCACTGACGCATGACAAGGGCCGCATCATCATCCTCATCTACCTCACTCTCAAACAAGCCAACCATAGCACCATCTAAAAAAGGAGAAAAGTACTCGGTTAAAGGCACAAACAAACAACAAAAAGACAAAACGTATTAATATGCTCACCTAGGAGCACGCTACCTATAACTTGAGTACCTGAACGAGTACTCGACTGGCGAGACTTCTTGGTAGCAGACAAACCAGAAGAATAATCTGCTCGCCCCCTTTTTCCGACACTACGAGGAGCTTGAGGAATTGGACGAGGAACATACTCTACATATGCGTCAAGAACTGCGGAAGAAACACCAGGAAACATCATGGTGGTTTGAAACTTACTGGTTAAAGATGCTCCAGCAAGACTCTCCCCAGTCTCCACCATGGCAGGGCGGTCATCAAGGGGGATCGGATCAATGAAGTTATGCCCCAATTCCTATAAAAGAGTAAAACAACTAGACAAGAAAGATTAAGCAAAAAATGCAGACAGCAAAGGAAATACAAAAAGTACCCGCATAAGAAAAAACAACTCATAGCAGGAGGCGGGTTGTTAGCACAATACTCAGGGACAGCATATGGGACGACGCTTACTCCTTTCAACATCTTCTGAAGGCGCTCGAGCACCTCCTCATCAGTCAACTCAAGGGCAGGGACCATACGAGAAGGGTCCTCCGCCCCAGAGTACTCAAAATCATAATTCTCTCGCTCCTTCAGAGGTTGAACACGGCGGCGAAGAAAACTAGAAATGATCCCAAAGCCGGTCAAGCCTTGTTGTTTCAGAGTACATATCCTCTCCAGAAACGGCTTGATCGCCTGGAGCTCATCCATCGTCAGGATATTTTTATCCCATCGGTCATTAACCACGGGACTAGAACCAGAATGAACAGCAAGAGGAGGAATCATATTGGCGGTATAAAACCAGTTGACACGTCAATCCCTCACAGAATCAACAAAGTCATAATCAAAGAATTTACTCTTACGACCCTGACGAAACTGAATCCTGCAGCCACCAAGAACATGGGTGTCATTGTTGTGGGGTTGGGGCTTCAGACGGAAGAAGTAACGAAAGAGAGAAAGAGAAGGAGGAATTCCAAGAAAAGTTTCACAAAGATGAACAAAAACAGAAAGATGAAGGACAGCATTGGGAGCAAGATGGTTCAAGTTAATCCCAAAATAACTGAGAAATCGATGAAGAAAAGCAGAAGCAAGAAGGCAGAGTCCAGCACGGATAAATGAGACAAAAAGAACAATCTCACTAGGGCCTGGAGTTGGGACCTGATGCTGGCCTGGAGCTTTCCAATCAGCAAACTCCTTGCCCTAGATCAGACCATCACTGATAAGCTCGCGCAACTGATCCTCAGTCATAGTCAGAGCCAGCCAGATCTTCTGAGCAGCCCTCATGGCCATGAATTATTGATTTTCAATCACAGAAAGCGATGCCTCCTCATCTACAAAGGTTGCCTGGGGCTTGCTCGCTGATTTCTTCCTACCCATATACTAGCGAAAGCAATAAAGCACTAAGAAACGATGATGCTCAGACAACGGCGCTCAGATGACAGCGACAATGGCGACGGTGGAGTTTTGAAGACTAGGGTTTCAAGGCAAAAGCAGGGCAGCAAAGAAAAAGAAGAAGAAAGGCCTTTAAATAGATTTTTACAGCAATAAAAACGCGGCCCACTAGGCCCGTTTAAACACGGCATGAGAACACAACGATCCATTTCTCAACACAATTGACACAGCTGAAATGACGGACGGCACACTTCTACACAAAGGTACAGTTCAACGGGTAGATTTCAGACTTATCCATCCAGCACCATGGCAGAGTTATCATATTGCTACAAAAGGAACTCATCAACCATGAAGCAGCGAAGGGTTACCTCACAAGGAACACAAGAACTCGGTTCTTATAGAAAGAACTCAGGAATCTCATAAACAACTATATCTGACAACAGCAGACTACCAGAGAATATGCCAAGATCCAGTTCTTTTTTAATAAAAAAAAACCTAGATATATGCTCGGGGGCTGCAACAGGAGAGGTTTTCAGTTCTTTGAACAACTCAGATTCAAGACCCTCCAACTCTTTGTTCCAAATAGCAAGAGGCTCGAGGGCTACACTCATTGAGTACACTTTTTCTTCAAAAAAACGCACATCACTCAGAAGAATTCTTCAAGACAGGAGTTTTCAAAAAACATAAGATTCAAGACCCTCCAACTTTTTGTTCCAAATAGCAAGAGGCTCGGGGGCTACACTCAGTGAGTGCACTTTTTTCTTCGAAAAAGCACACGTCACCAAGAAGACTTCTTCAAGACAAACCACTTCAAGGCCTCAAGACAAAAAGAACCCGGACCGACCTATATCCGAGTTCTTTTTGATAAAGAACCCGGGTATATGCTCGGGAGCCCTTTGACGAAGAATCAGAGCAATTTCAAGACAAGACCCTCCAGCTCCTTGTTCCAAATAACAAGAGGCTCGGAGGCTACACCAAGATGGGAGTACTTTTTCTTCAAAAAAAGCACACACCACTCGAAGATCCCAAGAAGCGCTACATGGTTTCACTCAAGAAAGCACTCGGGCGATGCTTGTTCCTACTCGGCAAGACCTGGAGGAACAAAACAAGGCTTCCAGAGTTCAACCATGAAGTGCTCGGTGGCTTGTCGATGCGGGACCCACGGGATACACCGCAAGGAAGAGAGGAGATCTAGTTTGATTATGATTCCTCTCATGTAATCCTAGTAGTAATACTACCCTGTAATCCTACTAGGACTCTACATTATAAACCGACTAGGACTCTAATCTCTTGACTATATAAAGGGGGTAGGGCTCCTTAGATGAGAGGAGGGAGAAGGGAGGGAGAGACAACACTTGACAATCAATCCAACGCAAAGGCTAACGCCGACTGGACGTAGGGCTATTACTCGATCACGGTCGAGGGCCCAAATCAGGATAAATCGACTGTCTCTTGCGTTTACCGTCGAGTTCTACATACGCTGAAGCCCCAACAAACTGCCCCGGGTACCCCCGTGGCAGGCTATCGATGGTGAAACATCGACAGTACCCTAGATTAGAGACTAGCAATCGATAGATCTAATTATATTTCAATAGAATTATGAAGGCATGTTATACGCGGGGAAACTCAAACTATCGACTAAATAGCAGATAGAAACATAATGGGTAAACACATCATGTTTATACTAATCAACAATGTTCGATCCTAGTGCACTATCAACAGGTCGAGTCAGTTGATGCAGCATTGATATTGAAGTCAAACCGAAGATTAATAACCAATAAATCTATCTTTTAATAGAATAAGACCCCAAATACTCACTATGTTCGATCAAGATCAAGATATATTAGCCAATTAAACGGATCTAACGTCAAAAATTGAATTCAAGTAAGAGATAACTGGCAGACGATAGATCAATATGATAGAAACTAATGAATCTCAATCTAGATTAGGTAAATTGTGATATTGAATTAAACAGTAAACTATTTAACGTAATATCGATAACTTTGATCGATAATAAGGCTTACAGGAGGTCAATCAGTTGATACAGCCTTGCAAACAACAATATCAATCGATAACTAATCTATACCATGACTTGTAAGAGATCAATCAGCTGATGTAGCCTTATAAATAACAATATAGATTGATAACTAACTTATACTATGACTTCCAAGAGGTTAATCAGCTAATCAGCCTTACAAGTAATAATATAAGTCATAACAGTACTCACAACACAAGCCGAAGGTCGATCAGCCGATGCAGCCCTGCTTGGCCAAAGAACTCGTCAAGAACTACTCTACTCCTACTCCTAGGGTTGGCGTAAGCCAAAAAAGTAAGGTACAGGTTTGTGTTTGATCGATGAATGTCTATTACAATAGCCGAGGTTCAATATTTATGCTCGAGGCTTAACTATGAGTTCTGATCGAACATGACTAGCTACAAAATCTGAAAAAGAAGATAAAACACCATAAATTAAGATGACTTGGACCTCAATCTTTCCCTTCTATGAAGTTCGACGTGTCTTCTTGCTTCAAGTCACCGCCATCTTCAACCGGCAAAGCCCATTCCCGAGATGACGTTATGCAACTCAGCCGACAATGTTTCAGTTAGCTGATTCTACATATATTTTAGCTTTTCTCAACAAATCCTGAAATCCAAGGTCCCACATATCGATCCAAATTTTGATGTTAACAAGAACGATCCTCGATCACACACCAACACAAATCCACCAAGAGATCCAAATCAATAAACCATCTAGGGTTCTCGAGCGATGGCTCGAATCAATAAATCATTTAGGGTTCTCGGGAGATGGCTCGACCAGGGGTAACTCCACCATAAAATTCAATCTAATTACAAAGGCCGTTGGCCCTGGGTTTTAAAGGCACGAAGGCTAGCCTGACACATTGGTTTGACTTCAACCAAAAAATACAAACCGGACTCTCAGTTAACGCAAACCACGACCTGACTCCAAAGTACACACGCACCTGACTCAAGTAGTCCGACTAGAACCACATGCCGCATGTTGAACCACTAAAAATAACTAAGTATACTGCTCATGCTAACGCTACAGCAACATTTAATAATGCAAATCAAACAACAATAAAATATATTGCCAATGGGAAAAGGAATCCATGGAAAATAAAATGAGATGACAATAAAATATATTGCCAATGGGAAAAAGAATAGGCCATCTAGAAGATTTCGGAGTATTATTAGCCAAACTTCTGATTGCTTTCACTTGAAGTTAGCGAAATATTGAGAGTTCCCAACATTTTAAGGCAATACAAATAATGCAGCAAACTAAAAATTCATGTGCAAAATACACCACTTGCGTTGGTGGTTACTGATCTTGGCAAATCTTAATTTGGGGCTCGCCTGGACTGACACCAGCTTCCTTTTCATAAGAATTTGGCATGTTCCACTACCATCCTTGTATTTGGATGAGTGCCAGATGCTGCTGAACCAAGCCTTATGCAACCCAGCATGATGTGTCTTTCTTGCCAATTGGAGGTGGCGGCCATTTTCCTGCACAAAATAGTATATACTCTACCGACTCTACCGTTTGCACCAGGCCCGCCCTTCAAAAAAGGCGTACCCAGTGCAGAGAGTTCCCGCTCTGTGCGGGTCTGGGGAAGGGTGTCAGTGGCAAGCCTTACCCTCGCCTGTGCAATGCGAGGAGACCGCGACTCGACAAAATAGTATATACTATCAATGCAAATTAGATTGTATATTAGCGCACACAACTTAATAGTGACCAAACATTTACAGGAAAATGGCAAAGAAATGCTAGGTAACATGAGTTCTTGATGAACTTGGAGATGGTGGCACCCTACATATCAATGTCAACGGATGACAAATGGATCATGCTAACATGGGACACTAAGTTTAACAGTAATGGATACTCGCAAAGCAACTTCCAGAGCTACCAGGATCTGTACACACACATTGCGTTCAAAGAAGGATCTGTACACAAAGAAAAGGTAACCGTTAGATTCAAAAACAGGGTAAACAAATAGCTTTCACATGCTAACCATTTTTGTTGTTGTTGTGTAAATTGAAAGGTTGAACATAAGAGTCAGTAAGGTCATTGCAAAGATTCCCAATTCAGATCCATTGCGGAAGGGAGCTAACCATGGATAAGGTTCATTGTCATTTGTCATACAAAAGCCCACATCAAAATCGGCATTGCCCAGGAAAAAAAAACAAGAGAAAAGAGGTAGAGATAAGACATAATACCTTTAACCACACCACGAGGGTGGCCTTCTGCTCTGGTGTGAGCACTGCGCGTACCCAGTGCAGAGATCTCCCGCTCTGTGCGGGGTCTAGGGAAGGGTGTCAGTGGCAAGCCTTACCCCCGCCTGTGCAATGTGAGGAGACCGCGACTCGAACCCGGGACCTTCCGGTCACAGGCGGTAAGACTCTACCGCTTGCACCAGGCCCGCCCTTCCGGTGTGAGCACTGCATTGCAGGAAAATAAAAACGCCATTGCAAACAGTAAGGCTTGATTTAATCTTAATCAAACGAAACTGCAACATGGAATGAAATTCCAAGAAACTAACAGCTGCTATGATATTAAGCAAACCAAATACTGGTGCTTGCAGATCCATGAGCACTAAAAATCAGCTCAAGAGCTCTCTTTTGACATAGATTTGGGGTAACAAAATCTTGAATGTCTAACTAAATTACTGAAAGAAGACAGACATGAGCAACTCAATTGTCAGAAATGTTGCCCAAAGTTAAGACAGAACTTATCCTTTTTCTGTAATTGCGCCAAATCTTCATTGCAAAAATTCTGAAAATTTGTGAGTATCCTATGGCCTCCAAACCTACAGGTTTGTAAACTACTGATTTCTGATTTGAAGTCATTGTTATCAGGTAAAACCAGTGGGGATAAACACCCTCTCAACTTAGCTGAAATCACCTGACCACAGATTTCCACCCCTAAAAAACAAATTCAGATCAGGAGTTCCAGAGCCCCTCTAGATCTATTTTGCCAAGCTAGAAAGCTTATGAAAAAACCTACAACTCTATAGGAAACAAAAATTCATTTGAGGCCCTTAAAGGCATCCAATGAAAGGTTTAGTACAAATTGTCAGAAATGTAACAGCAAAATTCGGTGAACACAACTTGCTGAAAACTGGAAGGAGGGGAAACCCCTAGTCCTCCACTGTGTAGGCCATGGATGTATAACAAATGATTCCCTACACCAAAACTCATCTAAACATGAAAAACCCTCTCTCTTGCGTGCCATACCATGGATGTCAATATGACACCCTATCTTAAAATTGAGTTTTAGTTAAGTTGCAGCAGGTATTCAGTTAATAAATCAGAAAAACAAATTGGTTATAGTACAGTTGTTTGCAGTTGTTTGGATCCTACAGCATGAGTCCCAGAGGTTCAAGTGTTGGGACCACCGTTGCAGGATCCTACAGCATGAACCTCATGTTAGAGCCAAAAATCGTAATCACAGCAATGTTGAATTACCCTCATACACAAGCAAAAAGGAGATTCCAAACTTATCTATAACAGAGCAGTACACAGTGAAAGTTTTCATCCACACCCACATCTCAAAACCTTTGTAATAATAAAAAGAACTTGTTTATTACCTACCACAGGTGGCCACTTTGGGGAAGTTGACTTGTAATCAGGTAATGAAGCAATGCCTCGGCCAAGTTTCTTCATTTGGAGTGCCCAAAATTCTGCATTAACAGAAGAGATGCACAACCCATATAAGATATTTATTCTACAACATGAAACAAACTAATAAAATGATGACACGTTCAAAAGGAGCGGAGCAGATACGGAGCATCATGTTAACGGTTCTTTCATATAAATGCTGGACCAGATGAGATATTTTGGACACTGGAGCACTGATTCATCTCGTCAGCGAGCAGCAACGGAGCAACCACTACATAACTTCTTAGGTGAGTTTAAGGGTATTTAATCGAACGCTTACCTGCAGACCATGTGTTGAGCAGGCAAGCGCATATAATCCAACACGCGTAGCTGGCAACTCGTACAATCAAGGAACAAGCATCTCTCAGCAGCAGCAATCTACTCTTAAGGTCTGCCTCATCTACCCCAGCTGCCTCTGCCCACCTGTGAACGGTGATAGCTCACCTCCTGCCCCAAGCAAGTGATGATGATTTGCCACGAAATTTGCAGCATGCAAGTACAATATGCTTCAAATAAATTACAGGGTGCACTTAGAAAGGAAAATAAACTGCGGGCAGGAACATGATACCGGCAGAAGTTTTACTTCTCTAACGGCACATGTGGGATCCTCCTCATCTTAACAAGCAAGCACTGTAGAGAAAAGTGCCCGTGCTACTTGGAAAATTTTATTGTCATCTCATTTTATCTGTCATCATTCCATGCAAATCAATCCATGGAAAGGAAAATTCCTACAACCAATCAATTAATTAACGTATCAGTAGCTGCCACTGGCGAATGCCAACTCCTTGAATTACCAAAGCGAAAGAGATTAGACAATTTAACCGGACTGCTTGGCGAGACACGGATGAGACCGGACAGCAATGGCAAAGTGGAGGCCGCCGTGGAGGGAGAACAACATCAGCAAGAACAGCCCCGTGGAGGCCGCCGGAGGGAGCGCCGCGGGGGAGAGGATCCCAGGGCGGCCGACGGCAGCCAACCACCCGCACCCTCCCCCGCCCTGGGAACAATGGAGAAGAGGGCTCGAGTCCAGGGGCAGGATTCTTTCATGCTGGATCGGAGCTCCAGGGGATCTAGAATGGGAGCAGAGGTACCTCGGTCCTTGGCCGGCCGGCGCCGGCGCCCTCGCTGGTGGCCGGCGGGTGGACTGGCGCGGTGTCGTTGGCCCCCGCCATCGTTCGCCGGCTCCCTCGTGTCCTTGGCTAGCCGGCGCCGTCCCCTGATGGTCGTGGGGGCGACTCTCCTGGTGGCCGTGACCTGCTGGGTGGCTCCGTCGCCTGATGGCAAGCCTGGGTAAAATACCCGTTGTCCATTACCCGAACCTGAAATACCCGAATCCGTACCCGAAATACCCAAACCCGCAGTGCCTGATCTAAAGTTCGGATAGTGATTCTGGTTACCCGATATTAATTTGGGTAATTCGGGTAATACCTCCCTTCACCCTAAGTCCCGAACTACTCGAATTTGTGCAAACATCCAACAGGCCAACAATCCCCGCATTCCTGACTCCCTCTCCCTACGGCCCTGCCTCGGAATCTACTCGCATCGTGCCTCCGCATCCCCTGCGCTGAAGAGGCATCAACGTGGCTGCATGGGGCGACCGGCGACGCAGCATCGCGACTCGCGTGGAGTCGACGCGCCGTCGTGGACTGCGAACCTCGCCTCGCGTCCCCTCCCTTATCCACTGTTGACGGTAGTTAATGTTCATCATAAACCGTCAATATAACTTATATAATTGCATAAATATGATCACCAACATAGGTCTAGGGGTTTAAACTAATAAATTCCACAAGTTTTGGAGAATCTATAAATGCAGCATGCATGAGGATTTATCCAGAAAACAAGCAAGGTGGACCCAATCGTCAGATCAAATCACGTTTATCTGCGACGAAACCAACTTAGGAAGACTCTAGAAGCATCCAGAAAACAACTCACCGAAGATTGGGCCAAATGGTGCCGGTAGTGGGCCGGCTGGCCCAACCCCTAGGCCGAGCGGCCTGTGGGTCCCGCCTATCAGCCTCTCCTTTGTATTTCGGTTCTCCACCACCTCCTAAGATCAATCTACGCCATTGTTTTAAATCGGTTTGATCCGAGGGCTCAAAATTAATGGTTTTCCCTATATATAGCAGCCCCTACCCCCTCTCTAAAGACATCCTAGAAACCCTAATTCATATATTTTATTCAGATCAACACACACCAGGAGGATTAGGTCTAGAACTTTTCAATGTAGTAGATTAGTAGCTCGAGAGTGAGGGTAGAGTTGGGCTCATACTCAAGTTCCGGATCTAATCTTGGAGGCCCGACAAAGCCTTGTGTTGACGTTGAAGATGACCTCAAGCCAACACACCAGCAAGGGCTTTCGATGCCCAAAGATGTTGCACACAACCTACAATGCGGCAAAAACGTATTGTAATCGACCAAACCGATCTAGAGACCGATAAGGCCGATGTAGAGCTCATTCGTGGCTGAAAACGCTCCTGAACTACTCCCGGGAAGACCCATCAGGGAGGAGCACGTGGAGGATCTCCCAAGCACCAGTGAGGCCGCCTAGGATGCCGACAAATCTCATCGAGAGACGTTGAAAGGTCCTAATATGGCTAGAGGGGGTGAATAGTCTATTTAAAAATCTACAAATCAACTAGAGCAATTTGATTAGTATGACAAATAACGAAATGCAAACTTGCTCTAGCTCTATAAGGATTGTAAGCCAACTATCTAATAATTCTAATTGCAATGGTTACTAGGCATACAACTTGCAATGTTACTACTCACTAAGAGCTCTCAATCTTGCTACTCTAAAGAGCTTCACTAGATGAACTTAAAATAACAAAGCAAGCTCACAATTCTAATTACACTAAAGAGCTTGCCATAACTAGTTTGCAAGAATATAAATGAGTGAATAGGGTTGATTATACCGCCGTGTAGAGAAGTGAACCAATCACAAGATGAATATTAAATCAATCACTGGGAGAATACCAAAAGGCAAGAAACAACCAATTTTTCTCCCGAGGTTCACGTGCTTGCCGGCACGTTAGTCCCCGTTGTGTCGACCATCACTTGGTGGTTCAACAGCTAAGAGGTGTTGCACGAACCTCGTCCACACAATTGGACCGCAAGAACCTACCCACAAGTGAGGTAACTCAATGACACGAGCAATCCACTAGAGTTATCTTTCGGCTCTCCGTCGGGGAAGGCACAAGACCCCTCACAATCACAATGATCGGAGCCAGAGACAATCACCAACCTCCGCTCAACGATCCTCGCTGCTCCAAGCCGTCTAGGTGGCGGCAACCACCAAGAGTAACAAGTGAATCCCGCAGCAAAACACGAATGTCAAGTGCCACTAGATGCAATCACTCAAGCAATGCGTTTGGATTCTCTCTCAATCTCACAATGATGATGAAACAATGATGGAGATGAGTGGGAGTGCTTTGACTAAGCTCACAAGGTTGCTATGTCAATGCAAATGGTTGAGAGAGAGAGAGCTTGAGCCGGCCATGGGGCTTAAATAGAAGCCCCCACGAAATAGAGCCGTTGTACCTCTTCACTAGGCACAACACGGGGTGACCGGATGCTCCGATCAGTTCGACCGGACGCAGGACCCCAGCGTCCGGTCGCCCGAAGCTTGCCACGTGTCATCGGCTTCAAACACCGATCGTCCGATCTCAACAGTCAAATGATGACCGGACGCGTTAGTTAGAAAGTGACAGGATGTAGGACCCTAGCGTTCGGTCGTTTCCAGTAAGGTTCCAAACGCGAAATTTCACGACCGGACGCGTCCGGTCATGCTTGACCGGACTCACTCGGCGTCCGATCACTCAACGTTTCCTCTATGCGCCTCACGTCAGCATACGTCAGCACTGACCGGACGCACCCTGCCAGCGTCTGGTCACTCTTCACGCCAGCGGCCGATCACAAGACCGAGACACGTGCTGACTGCTGCTACTGACCGACTAAAAGGATGTATCTGTATTCTCACCATTGAATAATTCATCAAAATACTCTTGCCATCGATGTCGGATCTCATCCTCCTTCACCAAGAGATGTTCTCTTTCATCCTTAATGTACTTAATTTGGTTGAAGTTCCTTGTCTATCTCTCACGAACCCTAGCCATCCTATAAATATCCTTCTCTCCTTCCTTCGTACTCAAATGTTGGTAAAGATCCTTGTTCACTCTACCCTTTGCCACACTTATAGCTTGCTTTGTAGTCTTCTTTGTCACCTTGTACTTCTCTTTGTTGTCCACAATCCTGTCATGGTATAAGTATCTATAGCATTCTTTTTTCTCCTTAATAGCCCTTTGGATTTTCTCGTTCCACCACCAAGTATCTTTAGCCTCGCCTCCACTTTCTTTGGTTACTCCACACACCTCTGAGGCCACCTTTCAAATGTTGGTTGCCATCTTCTCCCACATGTTGTTTATGTCCTCTTCTTCCTTCCAAGAACCCCCTTTGATAACTCTTTTCCTTAATACCTCTGACGTCTCCCCTTTTAGTTTCCACTACTTTGTTCTTTCAATCTTAGCTTGTTTATCCCTATGGGCATGCACCTGAAAACAAAGGTCTGTCACCAAAAGCTTATGTTGAGAAACAACACACTCCCCTGGTATCACCTTGCAACCCAAGCATGCTCGTTTGTCCTTTCTTCTTGCGAGGACAAAGTCAATCTGGCTAGAGTGTTGTCCGCTACTGAAGGTCACTAGATGAGATTCTCTTTTTAAAGAAAGTGTTGGCTATCATCAGGTCAAAAGCTATCATGAAGCCCAGAACTTCCTCCCCCTCCTGATTCCTACTACCATACCAAAAACCTCCATGAACTACCTCGAAACCTACGCTTGTAGTACCTATATGTCAAGGAATGTTATGTGGTGGGCTTTGGACAAACATAAAGTCCTAACAAAGTACGTCAGGCTCATTAAGGACATGTACAACAATGTTGGACTAGTGTTCGAACAAGTGATGGAGACATGGATGACTTCTCGATTAGGATATGACTACATCAAGGGTTAGCTTTGAGCCCTTATCTGTTTGCCTTAGTGATGGATGAGGTCACAAGAGACATACAAAGGGACATCCCTTGGTGTATACTTTTCACGGACAATATAGTGCTAGTTGATGAAAGCCGGACATGAGTGAATCAGAAACTGGAGTTATGGCAGGAGACTTTGGAGTCCAAAGGTTTTAGACTCAGTAGAACTAAAACTGAGTACATGAGATGTGACTTCGGCACTACTATTCGGGAGGAGGAAGATATTAGTTTGGAAGGTCAAGTAGTGCCTAGGAAGAATATCCTTCGATATTTAGGATCAATGCTACAGAGAGACGGGGATATTAATGAAGATGTTAGCCATAGAATCAAAGGAGGGTGGATGAAGTGGCGCCAAGCATCTGATTTCCTAAGTGACAAAAGGGTACCACAGAAGCTAAAAGGCAAGTTTTATAGGACGGCGATTAGATCTGCTATGTTGTATGGTGCATAATGTTGGCCTACAAAAAGACAACATGTTCAACAGATAAGTGTCGCGGAAATACGTATGTTGTGTTGGATTTGCGGTCATACAGGAAAGGATCGAGTTCGGAACGATGATATACGTGGTAGATTAGGGGTAGCACCAATTGAAGAAAAGCTTGTCCAACACCGGTTGAGATGGTTTGGACATGTCCAACGAAGACCTTCAGAGGCACCAGTGCATAGTGGAATCCTAAGCCAGGATAGTAACGTGAAGAGAGACAGAGGAAGACCAAAGTTGACTTGGGTAGAGGCAATAAAAGGAGATTCGAAAGGACGGAATATACCCAAAGACTTAGCCTTAAATTGGAGTGCTTAGAAAATACTATTCACGTGCCTGAACCTTGATGGCTTCTGCTAGGTTTTAACTCTAGCCTACCCCAACTTGTTTGGGACTTAAAGGCTTTGTTGTTGTTGTTTGCATTTGTTTCAGAATTGTTCTATCAGCCAACAAGTGCCTGGTAAATTTACTTCCCCTTACAAATGTTTAAAGTAGTGAAACCATGTAGGCCCTGAAGTTTCCTGCATTCCAATTTTAGGCTGAGGGGATCTTTTGCATTAATCTAGAGAATCACCAAGAGGAACACGTGAGGGACCAACTGAACAAAGGAGTTGTACCTGAGGACATTGGTGTTCACTGCTTGGCCAACCTGATTAAGGTAGGGCATCTGTCAGCTTGAAACAACCATGGAGCTATGTTTAAATTGGACATTTAAATTGGACAGACATGGTTCAGAGGACTGAAACTTCGGTACATTTAAATTGGATAGGCATGGTTCAGGGAACTTCCACAAGGAGTCCTCGATGCCTCTCCCCTGTGCAAGTGCTTCAATGCAATTCTAAAGAGGAGTTCCTTGAGCTTGTGATGATGGCCTTGGATTTTTGCCACTGAACTATTGATACTGAGAATTCACGACATGTTGCATAGCTGGTACTTTCATGATTGTTTTTCATGCATGGTTCACTAACTGAAAACTCACAAATTATTACTTTTATAGGAGTACTGAAATATGAATCGGCAAGAAGGAAACCGGGGTAACAAAAGAAGGTCGTCAAGAGCTTTGTTCTCTGTTTGGAGTTTTTGAAAACTGAAAGCTATTACTTAGTGGTGCCTGGTGCATGCTGTTGTAGTTCTGCACATTCTAAATTGTAAACATGGATGTTTTGTAACTTGTTGATTTAGTGATCATGATGCCATAAAACTTATAGTGGTGATAGGAATATTTTTGGTTTTTTAATTTGCATTTTCCCAATCTCATTTTCTCAGAAACGAATGCAATTGAGCAATCACCTAAAATGGACCACTATCCAGTATACTGTATCTGAACTCATTTTATTGAAGACAACTTTTTTCCTTTTTGTAGAATCGTAAGGCCTTTGCTTCAGTGGACTTCGACATGGAACTTGGAGGGCAGTTTTTGTTTTCAGATCATTACAACATGGCATTTCATATGTTAGATTTTCTTCTGCTAGGCCTTTCTTCTGCTGTTATTTCATATGTCCAATCAGAACGACCCCAATCAATTTTGCTCCAAGAAGAATTGGCGACTACTTAGATGCCAAAATGGCAAGTCTTTTAATTTCTCCCCTTGGGTCAATTATATTATAGCATTTGGGTTTATGTGGGAATTGTTTGTCAAAGCAAAAGGGGGGAGTATGATAATGGCTTTGTGGTGTCATTTTGTCAGTTGGATGTACCATACCATGCTGCTTTTGTCTTTTTTTGTTTCTATTGATTTATACCCGATCTATCTGATCAAAGTTGCAAGATGCGAAACCTTTTGTTATTACTGCTATTTTTTTTACCCGAACGCATCAGAATGATTTAGAATTTGGTTATATTTATTATGCTTACGTGATCTGTCAGGATCCGCAATTGGATACATGGCTCTGGCGCCTCTAGGCTTGCTTGTCTGTTCACTACTAATGCAGGTTGGTCTAGATAAAGGTTCATATGAAAAAAAAACATCGACTTTGGAGAGCAGGTCTGTATTTGGTAATAGCATGACCCTGTAAATTATGTTGCAAGTTTATGTATAGTTTTGTGGCAAACTCTTCTAAAAGAATTACTTCCAGGTGGTAGGTGTTCATGTGTCTGATTTTTTTTCTTCAATATGATTTTACTTAAATAGGAACTTTCCTAATATATATATATAGAGAGAGAGAGAGATATACATGTGAGTAACTACTTCTGGAAGTAGAAAATAATTTCGCTATATATATATATATATATATATTACCATGACGGAGCTGATTGTGGCAAGTGGCAACATCAGCTCCGATTTGTAGCCTGCTTGCCTTCACGTCTGGTGCTGCGCTCAATTTGAGGTTATATTTTGGTTAAATAATGTCATCTAATGGCACATATATAACACAAGTTCGATAACTTGACAATAACATGTCAATGCCGTAGTGGTTAAGGCCTCCTCTTGCTCTATAAGAGGGTCAGAGTTCGAATCCATCCGGAGGCCTAAATGAGGCGTGGCCCTGCTTTGGAGAGCCCGGTTGTCAGCGGCATAGAAGGGCGAGCGCAGGGGTCATGATTTTCTAATCCACGCTATTTTTCTGTTTCCCGCTACACTTCACCGTTCACGGCATTTGGAGCACTCGCTGTCGTTCTGCTGGGTTAGGGGAGGAAACGGGGCCTGGTTAGATTAGGAATTATAGGAGGGAGGAGTCACGGCGTTCTGTATTTATGGGACAACTAAACTTTTATACTAAAAACACACGCATCGTACGATAAGATAAAAATATTATAAAATTAAATATCAACGTTAAAGTGATATTTAATATCCAAAAAATAAAGTTTATAAAATTAACACAGTCACGTAGAGCGCGGCGTCACATGCTCACAAACTTTACTGTATAGACCTTTTCGTGATGTGGTTGAGATTTTTTGTTTTTAGAGATTTGTTTTTGGAAAGGAAAATCAGAGGGAGGGGCAGCACAGTGAGGCGCGAGACCAGAAGGAAAACTACAAGCAATTCGAGATTCAAATCCGAGCGATTGTGGGGAGGAGGGATGGCAGGGTTCGGTAGACCGATGACCAGAGGAATTTTTTCACACGATGATGGTGCCTGTGTTTGAGCACGATTGGTTTTGGTTTCATGCCCACACGTTGCAACGGGAGCAACAAAACTAACACAATCAAGATGATGGTTCATGTCTATATGTTTCCCATGCAATGTTTTTAGTGAACTCTTAAGATTAAACAAGACTAACACAATTAAATTTTTCTTTTTCAAATTAATTTTTTATTGCAAGGTGCTTCGTGATTACAATTATAAAATACTGAAACATAACAAGGTGCTCCGTGATTCAACACCTAAGCTGACTGTTCGCTAGGCCTTTTGAGAATGATCTAATCATTGGAGCCTTTCCCTAAGAGGAGGTCTCAAAAACCAGTTTTCTATCATGCTTCGATCGTTGGGGCATCACCAGCACTCTCGACACGCCTCCCCAGTCATCATCTCTGCCACCAGTGTGACTGAAACAAACAGCTGTTGCGCTTCAAAGTTCAAACCAAACAGCTATGGGCGTGTCTCGTCTTGAGCAACAATAACAACAGATATGATATCATACGGTGTTCTTGAAGAAAATACCAGGCCTAGACAGATTACCCAACATAACAGACTATAAAGTGTTACAAAGAGGCAAATGAGGATATGTGAAACAACAGACATTGAACTCATTGTCTTTCATTGAATCTGAATTAGTTATATGTTACATGGTGTGCAGACAGTTTAACAGAGTCATCCACACTTTATTATGATGCTCGTATGATTAAGATGAATTACAGGATTTCCTGAGAGGGTTTGTCACCTCTACATCTTGTTACTCAATTCAGTGATGTACATTGCAATGCACAAGGATTCCATGATATATCTAAGAGCTAGCCCTCTCTGCTCTACTCTTTGATCTTCCTTACCTATAGAAAAGAACTAAGATTAAAAATAGGGACGAATTAAACAGAGCACTTTCGCAAAGATGGAAGGGCCATAAGCTAATATGACTTACTGACCTCATAACTAACTAATACTAATTACAGTGTATAGTGAAAGAAGATTGCTGATAGCCATGCTCATTTGGTTCCTGCATCTGGCCAAATTTTCAACTTCTGGCAATAAAAAAAAATTCACATGGGGGTGTTTGCTAGTCATTTTCCAAGGAGTGAGTTATGTTTTGGCTTGATAATTGTCTTGTTAGTAATCAAGAGAAAAGTAATTACCTAATTGATTGCAATATCAGGAAACAAAAGCTAGTTAAACAAAAAACCTATTGTTCACGTGGTATAAGAGGGCTGCTTGGAGGCCGTTGCTTGGTGCAGGCGTGGCGCTCATGACTTCATGAACCCTGGCTTTCTGTATCAGATGTGCGTAAGGAACAAAGGTCCCTAGAACAACATTGCAGAGGAAATAGACTTACCTAGATTAGATGCTGTATGTATATACAACATCTGATATTGGTAAACCGAACAAGGTACCCTAAGTTACTGATAAAGGAAATGACCAAGATACATGAGCAATAAAGTACCAAATTTCAAACCAAATTAAACATGACATGATTACCGATAATTAAATGAAAATTAATTGCTTGCCATTCCATGGATGAGACGTTGGTGAAGTTGGTTTGAACCCTCTTATGGAGTTTTGGTGGTAGAACTTGGTTCACAATGAGTCACCTTACAAACACTTTCCTATGAAGAATGCAGTCTTGATGACTCACTGATTGCCAACCCATGAAAAATGCCAACCCAAAAAGGTAAGAAAAAAGTATTACCTTCAAGGGAGTACATAACTGTATATGTTTGGGGCCTAGGGAGCTAATCACACAATGAAAAAGGTCTCACGCAATGACCATCCCTCTCTCTGGGTTGCACCAATTTGTTAGCCTTTAGAAGGAAGAATGAGTTAAAGGTTTGATACACCTAGTGAAACACAAATATATTGTATTCCACAGGGGCAGAGCATCTGATGCATCATATTGTTCAATCTCTTATCCAAATATTAATTTAATAGCTGATGCAGTAGTAGAACTTTTTTTTTCATTAGTAGCGAAAAGAAGGCAACAAACCTCAACCTCATACAAACCAAGTTGTCAGAATATAAAAATAGTCAGCTGATGAAATATTTTTGACCAAAAATAGATGAAATATTATATCTTGGTCATGATATCTAAAAAAAATGCATCATATCATATTCCAATTAAATTGTAGTAGTAGCAGAGAGAGTGAACAAATAAATTTGCATTGTCTAACGCATAGGGCAGCAATTCAGAAATATAGCATATTATATGATTGTACATGGATGCCACTGACACCCTTCCTCAGACCCCGCACAGAGCGGGAGCTCTCTGCACTGGGTATGCCCTTTTATATGATTGTACATGGAAGCAAGAGATTATTAAAATTAGGCAACAAAATAGAGGTACTTAAAACATCAAAGATTCCCTGAGCAGAGAAGTTTTTAACATGCAAAGGAACTTGGCCTCAATAAGATTTGCATGTTTAGAAGTGAAGCAACACAATAAGGTTTGCAAGTTTAGAACACAAATAGTGGAACACGTTCATTTCTTTTCTGTTCGAACCGAAAGTTTACTTTTGGTTTCATAAGACATTGTTTTTTTACCAAAGAGGTAAAAATAAAGTCTAAAATTATAGGTGAACAGCAATACTCCAGGTGCATTACCTGCAGAGCTCTAGTCCATAAGGAAGCTAAATGAGTAAGAAATTGCAAAGGAACCCAACCAACTAAAGGATCTCACAAAACATTGTACGTAACAACCTTTATTTATATGTATACACCAGCTCAGCTTTGTAGCGTTTATACGATGAGGAGAACCCATCTTCCACTCCTATCCATGAGTTTGACCCCAAACAATGTAATTGGAACCTGAAATGATCATGGTTATAAACAAAGTGTTCAAATCAGTAACTTGTAGCACTGAAAACAATTTATCTCAAACCTGAATAATGCCAATGAAGATGGTTCCAAGTTTTTCAGAAAATTCTGAAGTTATGATAAAAGCAAAAAAATTCATAAAGGGCTGTTACAAAAGGCCAACACAATATTGGAGACATTTGATTACCAGCAGAACTAAAAATATAGGTTGCATAGAAGGCAACACCATTTATCCCTCTGAGTTGCTGAAAAACCATGAAGCCAACACCTGTCCATGCATATAAGATTAGCAGTTACATACCTGATAAATATTCTAAAAAGTTTCATATGATCAAATTCCAAATTCAATGACCAAAAGAGATGCGTATTCTAAAGGTATGTAGTTGAATAAATGATTCGTTACAATGACTGCATGTTGTGCCTACCACTGTGTAAGAACAATATTGTATCTGTCCTTCTATCAGGTTGTCATGAAGATGGACACGTTTTGATGGCGCCACTCACCTGATTTTGGTCCAGTGAAACCTTTTAGCACAGTTTTCAACTTTCCATGACCTCACCAAGGTAAGCACACTTCCTAATACAGTCACAACAGTATCGTGCAAAATTTTGGAGGCCATACACAATCGACATTCACACATTCACATCCATTTGCATATACACTCATAGCTGTATTTACAATTGACAAAAAAAGAGGAGAAAAAGGCAGAGCATACCTGAGTTGGAGGCGACATTGTTGGCGTAGGGGCAGCGCGAGGGAGATGGCCACACGCTGGGGCGGTGGTCTGCAGGGGCTAGGCATGGGTGAGGTAAAGCGGCCTGATTGCGCCAGCGCTTGAGTATTCCTACTTGGCCGCCTCTGAGCTGTCGTGCAGTAGGCGCGAGGTGGGAGCAGGGAGCATGCGATGATGGCCTGTGGCGCGGAGGCCGCGCTGTTGCATCGCCTTGACGGGGGCCGGCAATGTCGGGGGTTGCGGGCCCCCCGCGGGGGAGGGGGCACCGCTGCTCGCGCCTCGTGCTCGGCCCACCCGTGCGGGTGCACCGCCGTGCCATTGCGCACCACCCGAGGGGGGAGGGGGGGGGGCACCGCCGTCCGCACCCCTTGCTTGGCCCGGACGCACGGGTGCGTCGCCGCGCCAGGGCTGGGGGGTGCCCACCGCCGGTTGCTGGTCGCACCGACGCGTCGGCCAACGGTTGGTCGACGACAGGCCGCGGGTGGGGCGGAGCTGGTGCGAGGCTGTGTCGTGGAGGGTGTAGGCAGGGTGATGCCGCTCGACGAGGAGGCGACGTAGCGGCGAGGATAGGGAAGCGCACCTACGGCGAACGAAGGGAGAGAGCGTGATCTGCGAGGGGCACGGGAGAGATGTTCGCATGGTGTGGCGTGCGTGGGATCACTCGGGCGTGATTGGGGGAGATGGCCGCGATATGTGGCGGCGGGGGAGGATGGAGTGGAGCGCATGATGTGGTATCGCAAGGGGAGGGGCGGACCGCCGGAGCTGACGATTGTCGCACGAAACGATGGTCTTACTTTCTTTCTTTTTAGTTGTAGGAGAAGGAGATTAGCTCTCGACATAAATACATACGAATACGTACATGTATTTAGTGCACGCCGCGATTAAGTCTGGGAAGGAAACGGTTCCGTACTCTTCATCCGTATGTCTTATGGAAAAAATTATCGGTATATTTTTCTCTGTTCTCGTGCTTTTCTTTGTTCGTATTTTTTTATTACTCTTTTTTTCAGTACTTTTCAAATTCTAGACGTTTATATACACTACGGGATACTGATTAATTACCGAGTGTGATAAACACTCGGCAAATATGGATAAACACTCGGTAAATTTTTTACCGAGTGCCACACTCGATAAACATGACTCGGTAAACAACGACTCGGTAAAGTTAGTTTACCGAGTGTCAACTAACGGGGCACTCGGAGAATAAATTTTACCGAGTGCTACGCCGGCACTCGGTAAACAACTACGACGTGACGGTCGTCAGTCCCCAAGCTTGCCGTTAACGGCGTCGTTTACCGAGTGTTAGACATAGCACTCGGTAAACAGATAATTTTCATGATTAAAATAATTCCGCAAATATTTTTTTCCTAATATAGTTTACCGAGTGTACCGGTAACACTCGGTAAACATGTAACTCATTTACCGAGTGTTCCACTCGGTAAAAAATGGCACATATATCCGAGTGGGGTCGTGGCACTCGGTAAAAAATGGCACATATATCCGAGTGGGGTCGTGGCACTCGGTAAAAAATGGCACACTCGGCAAAATTAACAGAATCAGAACCAATTTAGTTCTGTTCTCTGTTTTACCGAGTGTAACACTCGGTAAACATCACCATTACCGAGTGTTACACTCGGTAAAACTTGTCCACAGTATTTTTTTTTGTTTCAGTGCATATCCAGCCACAATTAACAACAATTATAACAGAATATCACAGTTACCAATAGATAGACAATATATATCACATATATGTCCACAAATGTCACATCCACTCATTATAACCAACATATAGCTACAACAAATGTCACAAGCACAATGCAAAGTCCACAAACTCCATCAACATGTCCAAAGTCCACAAAGTTCAACCCACTTCTAAGTTCAACATACAAACAAGTGAAATATGGTCCTGTCACATGGTCGGAGCCCTACCGAGAAACGGAGACAAGTCCAAGTCTTGATCGTTGTTCGATCCAGCTGTAGAAGGTCCCTGGAATGAGGGAGCAAAAGAAAATAAACATATTTGTCAATTAATCATAAGGTAGTATGCCAAATTCAAATATTCCTTCGAAAAGACCAGTTAACAGTGACATCAATATATAGGCATATAATAGATAACACATATCAAGTTAGTTGCTGTTTAGTTCTCCTCTATGTGCAAGATATCGTCACACATGGTCGAGTAGACTGAACATGAATTGGGCAAACACCTATGTACTCATGTAGAACCTAACATGATGCCTTTCAAGGTCTGAACAATATTACTAATAATCTAACTTATATATGTATGTATCCTACTCTCTTCTAGGTTCTAACATGATAGTGTTGACTGTAGCACAATCTGAACTGAAAAAGCCTTTCAAGATGAAGAGTGACTCACAGGAGTGCCGTCGCGCGGAGGTGGAGGCACCAACGGTATCATCGGCTGGCGGCGGAGGCGGTGGAGGCTGGCCCATGCTCTGAGAAAAGCTGGCCATGTACTCGTACCAGGCCTTCTGCGACTGCTGGAAGGCCTCAAGCTGGGCCTGCACTCGCGCCCTCTCCTGTGCCAACTTCGGCCTGGTGCGATAGCTGGAGGGCCTAAAACTGGCTCTGTGAGGCCTGCTGTGACTCCTGCAGGGCTTCAATCTAGGCCTACAATTACCGGATCACATAGTTAGAATGCAAATAAAGAACGGGTAGAAAATGAATGGACAACGAATGCAACAGAACTAACCTGGAGTGCTACCACCTAGGGCTGTGAGCAGTGGGCGTATGGCCGGGCTCGAACTCGTGCTCCGGGCTCTAATCTGGGCGAGTGTCTGAGTGTTGGCCGTGTCTATGGTGCTGTTGCCCATATAGTACCTCCTGTGTGGCTTACCTGGTCCCAACCTCATGACGATGTCACCCTCGAGGTCAGCGGTGCTCGGATCAAATTCTGGCCCATGGATCTCTCTCGCCATCGCCGTGTACTCGCTGAGGCGACTGTGCACGCTCAGGTTACTGTATGCCTCGGGCGGGTCCTTCGGGTTGTAGACGAGGTCGGGGTCCTTTGCCTTGCCCTTGTGTGCCAAGGCATATGCCTTGAACGAGGCGCACTCCTGGCCGGGGTGGAACCGCGTCTGCAGGAAGAAGCACAACAATAAGATATTATGCATTTAGAAGTTAGCGTAGCAACAACGAAATGAAATCCGCGTACATATCTGGCTGCATATTCCTTGAGGGTAGTGGGCCCTTGTTTGTGCGAGGAACCCTGCATCATCACACGGCAACGTGAGCGTACGGCGTGATATTGCTCGTACTCCTCACTCAACCACGTGTCCACAATGGCCTCCCAGCAGTTGTCCGCAAGTTTGTGTAAAACTTACGCAATGTACAGGGCCAACCTCTTCAAGGTTCCGCAACACATACAGCTGGATAGAGCGCCACTCTTCTAGGCTCAACATCTTCAAGGTAGGTTCACTTGCACTTCCGAGTTGCCCTCGGAAAAGGCTGAGGGTCGACTGATTGTCGGCAGCATTGTAACGAGGGGGTGGATTATGCACGTTAGGAAGGTTGTCGGCATAGTATCTTGTTGTGAAGTATGACACCTCCTCCACAATGGATGCCTCTGCACAGGAAGCTTCAATTTTGCATTTATTTTTGCATTTTGTTCTAAGAACCTTTAGGCATCGCTCAATTGGATAGCACCAACAGGCATGCACAGGGCCCCCCATTTTTGCCTCATATGGTAGGTGCAAGAGCAAATGTTGCATCGGATTGAAGAAGCCGGGGGGAAAGATCTTCTCCAACTTGCAGAGCAACATCGGGGCCATTCTTTCCATTTCTTCAATCTCGGTCCGAGATATCTCCTTAGCACATAGCTTGCGGAAGAACATGCTCAACTCTGCCATCACTCGCCAGATGTGATCAGGGAAATAGCCATGAACCATCACCGGAAGAAGGCGCTCAATCCATATGTGGTAATCATGACTCTTCAGCCCTGTGATTCGCATGGTACTTAAGTTCACACCCCTCCTCCAATTCGCTGCATACCCGTCAGGGAACATCAACGATTGGAACCATTGAAGAACTTCTTTCTTTTGGGCCCTCGTTAGGACGAAGTCGGCCTTAGGCTTCTTCCATGACTTCCCGCGTAAGGGAGGCAACATGTTTAGCTTTGGTCTATCGCACAGCGTTGCTTGATCCAATCTAGCCTTGACATTGTCCTTTGACTTTTCCCAGTCCATGATTGTGTGAAGGACCTGCCTCGACGAAATTCTTTTCAGTGTGCATTACATCAATGTTATGTGGAAGAAGGAGGTCCTTAAAGTAAGGAAGCTTCCACAAGCACGACTTGTGTGTCCAGGCATGCTCTTTTCCATATCCCACGAAGCCCCCCTTTTCATTGTCGACCACAAGACCATCTAACATCTCAAGAACCTGGGCATCTGTCATCATTTCCGGTGCAGAGTCTTCCACTGTGACACCTTTTCGAAAGTTCTTCTTGTCTCTCCTGAATGGGTGGTCAAGAGGGAGGAATTGTCGATGTTTGTCAAACGAAGAAAACTTGCCCCCCTTCTCCAACCGAAAGAACTCCATAGCTGACTTGCATATCGGGCATGGCATCTTCGTGTGAACACACCAGCCACAAAATAACCCATAAGCCAGGAAGTCATGCATGGAATAATGGTACCAAATATGCATTCTGAAGTTTGTCTTTGTGAATCGGTCGTATGTCACTACCCCTTCGTCCCATGCACGGACCAAATTGTCTATCAAAGGCTCCATGTACACACTCATATTAGCCCTCGGGTGTCCTGGAATTATAAGTGACAAGAAAATATTTTGCCGTTGAAAGGCGACGCCAGGTGGGAGGTTGAGAGGGATGACGAATATGGGCCAACATGTGTATGGTGAAGAACCCATTCCATAAGGATTGAACCCATCAGTTGCCAGTGCAATGCGTACATTACGAGCCTCATCAGCTTTGTCGGTATGCTTCCGATCGAAGCTTTTCCATGATTCACCATCGGACGGATGTATCACCTTGTCAGTGTATCGGCGTCCAGTTTTGTGCCACGTCATCTGTTTTGCGGATTCCTCGCTCATGAAAAACCGTTGGATCCTCGGTATGAAAGGAAGGTACCTCAGGATCTTTGCGCCGACTTTTGTTTGCGTCTTCCGACCATCACCAGATTCTAACTCAATGTACCTAGATGCCTTACACTTCGGACAGTACTTATCGTCAGCATGTTCTCCCCTGAATAAGATGCATCCGTTCGGACAAGCATGTATCTGCTCGTACGACATCTTGAGTGCACGAAGGATTTTATTTGACTCATACGTGTTCTTTGGCAGAACGTGATCATCCGGAAGTAGGGTGCCAACTACTGTCAACAGTTGATCGAAGGATTCTCTACTCCAGCTAAACTGGGACTTCACAGCCATTAGACGTGCAATGGCATCCAGTTTAGAAACATTGGTGCGCCCGTGAAGGGGTTGTTGTGCCACATCCAACATGGCGTAAAACGCCTTTGCAGTTTGCTCTGGCTCCTGCTCTGCACTTCCTTCATCGAAAGCCATGTCATGGTCATTTAACATTTCTGCCACCCCTGGCTTCAGAATCAAACTCCTCGATCCGTTGTCTCACGACCTCTTCTCTCGCACGATGGCGTTCACCATGCATGGTCCACCGGGTATAGTTCTCTACAAATCCATTGTTGACAAGATCTTTAGTCATCTCCTCATATGTTTTCATTGCCTTGTTCTTACACTTCCTATAGGGACACCAGGCATATCGCCGTCCGTTTGCAAATGCCTTCGTCATGAAATCATTGGCCTTCTCAATCCATTCATTTGTGTATTGACCCCTCTTCTGATAGCCCGTGTACATCCACTGACGGTCATCCATCCTAACATATAGACGATATTGCAGTTTAGAGCAATAGAGTAGTAGTGCTAGAGAAAAACCATATGAGATGATAAAGAGACATTCATGTTCTTGGTCGATTCACATAGAAGATGTTTGCTAGATTGGATGATGAGATTTTACCTAAGGTTGAAAGGCCGCTATGTCACTTGTAGATGGAGGAATACATGGAACCAATTTTTTTGTAGCCAAGCTGTACATAAGCTGTACATAGTTTAAGCTGCATTGCTATAGAAATGATGAATACATTTGTTGTTAAAGATAGCTGTTGTTCAAGGATTGTGGCCTTGTGGGCTGTTGTGCTGGACATTTCAGACACCGATGTAATCCTTCGCCAGCTAAAATTGTGACAACTTTGGGAAAAAAGATATCTGTGACACTAGAAGCTCCACCAGGCACCAGCTCCCTGAGTTCATATGCTATCTTCTTTTGATATGTTGCGGAGTGTGGACTAGATTGAAACTGACAACACTTGTTGTTTTAACTTTTGCATGGGAACTAAGGAGGTAAATGAAATGACCATCCTACCAATGTTTAATCCTCTATAAAGTGGTCATTTATTATGCCAAAAGCACACCTCTGATGCTCACTCTCCCACATACTAGTCAATGAAGGAATTAAGGATGCATAAGATAGGAAAAAAATGAGTCAAATTTACCTCAATACTGTACATCAAGTATTTTGAAGATAGTAGAAGAGGCTAAAGCAACAAGTATTTTGAATTGGAAGGAGTAGATGGTAGGGCGATGTTGTGCACCTTGGAGGGGTAGCCTGTAGAGAAGGCGGTGTCATGGCTAGGTTGGGTAGACCTATGCTGCTCAGAGAGAAAGAAGGATCTAAATATCAATCCAAGTTAGCCATTTATTGATAATTTCCTCTCTTGTAAACAGGGGAGTTTGCTGACAACAAACAAGTAATTGATGGGAGCATCCTTAACTGCAACTAATTTCTATTCATGCCTTACTTCTGTAGTTCTGTATCTCTAACGTAGGTTACTTAAAGCCCAGACTATAGACGCTTTCTTCTAGGCTTTTTCTGAGATGGCAGTTGCTGCCAGTGTTGATCCTCATTATATGATAGCATTGTACTCCAAATGTATATCTTTTCATTTCTTTGTTTCGCAGACTATTGATGCCCTAGGCTATGGGATGGCAAAAATTGCAGACTTGATGATGAAACATATTCCGGTTCCAGCAATCAGTAACATACAGGTCACGGTTTCTGTAGAAGTTCTTGAGGAAGGTGGTCCAGAACACTCTGTATCAGTCTTGAGTGTAGTCCCTCTGAAGAAATAAAAGTAAGGCTTTCATCGTGTTTCCTGATTTCTAAAGAAAATTGTTTGTCAATACATTTATTCTAAGTAATAACTTTCTGTTTTCAAGGGCTACCTTGACCCAGTTCGTTGTCAGCTGTGTGCCTTTGCCATAGTTTTTCAACACATTACTATATATGTGCTGAGTGTGTATCTTCATTTTAAGAAACAATTCAATCGGTAAATATTATATTTTGTTTTTTAGCAATATTGAGCAGGGGAATTAGATATTTGTTCATCTGGAACCACAATCAGTAATTAGTTTTATTTCCTGATTACTCTGCAGATTAAGTAAACTTGCTTCTTATTTGCCTTACGTAGCTGGTTTTTACTGTTTAAGGACAAAGATGGTTCAAATCTGTACTCAAGAATAATTGATGTCATCAAGTTTGCGTGCAAATTCATTTGCGTGGAAAATAGCAAGTGGGTTCAGTCTTTTGCAAAGTTAACCTGGCCAAGAATTTCTGATCTGGTTATCACACACTTTCTCTCCAAGGTATGGTTCTTCCTGATTTACCAGAGGAAGGGAACTCAAGGACTGCTTGATTTCCTGTGGTTCTTTTAGTGCTCATATCTCATCAGCTACACTGCTACAGTACTATCGTTGTGAATTATGATTAGTTTTGCTGTCTAGTGTCTATAATACGAGACAAAACTATTATATCTTAACTTGCATTATCTTCATCAAGCATCTACTTCTGCTAGAACATATGGGGCTTTCCAGCAAGTATAGG
Organism: Miscanthus floridulus; assembly: GCF_019320115.1. Taxonomy (NCBI): domain Eukaryota; kingdom Viridiplantae; phylum Streptophyta; class Magnoliopsida; order Poales; family Poaceae; genus Miscanthus; species Miscanthus floridulus. The sequence continues at coordinate 67,045,257 of NC_089585.1, read as the reverse complement.
TTCTTTGTTTACTGTTAATTGAACTGTGAATCTTTCTTTTGCTATATAAATTAATCCTTTGAATGGTTCAACTGCAACAATATGGTTTGTTTCGATTTTGTAGCCATCGGCCTGTGTATATGCTTCCAATAGTGAGCTCTATGTGATGTTACAAAATATGTATATAAATCACTAAAGCTCATGTTATGTTGACCCTCTAATTTGGTTATAGTATTATACTTTCCTCAAATTGAACACTTGACTCGAGTCCCGCAATAGGAAGAATCATATTTGATAGAAAAAGGAACAAAGTGACCTAAACTTAGTTACTATCCTTACTACAAGCAACTTTGGGATTCGATGAGCTTCCTATTTTCATTTTTCTTCTTTTCTTGTTTGTAGACATTTTCATGGTATAATTCTATAAGTACACTCTATAATGATCTAGTGAAGTTAGTTTTGTTGATTATATCCTCATTAATTGGACTTGACTTACTTCCTCCGTCTTGAAAAGAATGCAATTCTAGTATAATACCGAGTCAAACTATTTTGGTTTGACCAACTCTATACACAAAAGTACGAATATATTTTTTATACCAAATAAGTGTCATTAGATTCGTCATGTAATATATTTTCATGGTATACCTATTTGGTGTCATTAATATTGACACTATTTTCTATAAACTTGGTCAACTTTAGATACGGGTTTTCTTAATATGGAGCGTTTTGGGGAGTATGCTCTGCCCTGCTTTGTACTTTCTCCCTTGGCTTAATGAAATGACATGCAGCTCTCCTGCATTATTCTAGAAAACCCCCCTATAATTGCATCCTTTTTAGGACGTAGGTAGTATGTACCACAGTACCAACCTAGCTATGGCTCGGTTCAGAAAACATATATGTAGAATAACTAGAAAATACGTTATCCCTCTAATTCGCACTTTGTATTATCAAACTTATCACCAATTGAAATCTTGAGTCAAATATATCTTTGTAGTTTCATGATGGGAAGAATCAAATTTATTGAAAAATATCAGAGTGATATGAGCTAACTTACAAACTATCCTTATTGGCTACAAGAAACTTAGGGTTCTATGAACTTCCTCGTTTAAGTTTTCTTGTCTGTAGACATTTGCATTGGAAGCCGGTTGTTGCTGTTTCAGGTAATTTTTGACTGATGCTTTAATTATGTGTTTTCAGGCTGTACCCAATGTGGCATCCAAGCTAATTGAGTTCCAAGATGTTGTGCGGAGTGCTTCGGATAGAATCAAAGCAATGGGCCAAGTTTTATCAAAAGCAAGGGATCTATTGTACGATTGCAAGGAAATTACCGAGCGTTTGAGAGCAATGCTTCAGTCAATAGATGAGCAGGTCCGGAGCTTGGAGGGGAGGAGGCGGCCGCGGCGGCGGCAGTCCCGCGGTGGCGGCGGGTGACCGCCCTCCCCCGGTGGCGGCGGCTGTGGGGGACCGCCCGGTGGCGGCGGTGGTGGAGGGGAGAGAGTGCTCGCCGCCGCCGTTGCTGCTGGGGCCCACCCCACCCCACCTCGCGGGAACGGGAGCGAAGGAGGGAGCACGGGGCGGCGTCGGCGGAGGGGATCGTCGTCCGGTGCGCCGGTGCCGCTGTCTCTCTCTCCGTCTCTCTCTCTCTCTCCGTCTTCTCCGGTGGCGGCGGCTGTGGGGGACCGCCCGGTGGCGGCGGTGGTGGAGGGGAGGAGGCGGCCGCGGCGGTGGGGAGGCGTGTGCGGTGTGTGTGTGTGCGTCTGTGCACGATTTGAGGGAGAAAACGGCTGTGTTGAATGCTTCTGTTTACCGAGTGCCTAGATGTACGGCACTCGGTAAACTCATGTTTACCGAGTGCCCAGATCTACGGCACTCGATAAATAGAAGCATGGCAGCCCACTCTGGCAGACAGGTGGGCCGTGGCTAACCTTTACCGAGTGTTTCAGGTCACACTCGGTAAAAGTATCCATTATTTCATGCAAAACAAAAAAGAAAAAATGCCAATTTAATCCTAAAATTCACCAAACTTTCACATGAACTATTTCATGTCATCTATTTACTATCTAAAAAATTCCAAGTTCAAATCATATTGTTGAATTTCACTCTTAATAGAAATCCTACTCGTCATTGTGAATGTTTAGCGTCTCTTTGGGAGATGTACCGGTTCGGCAGCGACGAATGTAAAAATACTTCCAAAACGTTATGAAATTTTTTCTATAACATAGATGTATGCTTCAATGTTAATTCTTCCAATCTCGTGATTTATCGAGTTCGATTTTAATTATTACAATTAAATTTACACGATATGTACCTAATTTTCATAAAGAATGAAAATTTTGTGAAATATAGTAAATAAATCGAAATAAACACCATATTTTGGAATGGAGTACTAAATATCATATGTGGATAGAGGAAAAAGAATGAAGGGGAAAACAAGAAATTTGGTTGAATTTTACCGAGTGTTGCGCCAATACACTCGGTAAAAGATAGTGTTTACCGAGTGTTGTGCAGTGACACTCGGTAAACATTTTCGGTCTTTTTTATTTGCTATGGGCGCTTTACGGGCGGAGCTGTTACCGTGATTTTTGCCGAGTGTACGCTCATAACACTCGGTAAACATGTCATGCCGTGACGCCGTTCGGCGCACGGTTGCTATCCTAGGTGACGTGGCACCTCAATACCGAGTGTCTAGTTTTACCGAGTGCGCCCCTTCGGTAAACTTGTAGTTTTACCGATTGTCTTAAGTTACCGAGTGTGTGGACTCGGTAAAGCGGTCTACTACCGGGTGTTTTTGTTTTCCGAGTGTTGACACTCGGTAAATATTGTTTTCCGAGTGCCCCGACTTCTGACACTCGGTAATTGTCGGGGCACTCGGTAACTACACAGTCTTCGGTAGTGATAGACATATTTACTAGTATGACTAATTTTGAAAAGTATATAGAATTTATATAGACATCAATTGAATTTGAATAGGTTCCAAATTCAATGCGGCCACACCAAAAATCTGAAAAGACTCGAAATCACACGCGTCTATTACCAAATTAATTTAAGAAAACTAATTTTAAGGAGTAAAGGAGAGGTTTATATGGGTATAAGGAATTATAATAGCTTTTGTTTGGATTTAGACGTAAGCCTAAAAGTCTAAATCCAAACGTGGCATGATTAATTTAGAGTCTCAAAATGTTGTTTTAAGTTCACATATTTTAAAATTTTAAATTTTGAATTGTTAAACAACTTTCGATGTTGATATAGTATATACCGAAGTTGTAGTTCTCAATAAAGTCTACAACTTTGTTGTTGAAAAAAAATTATTTGAAGTTGTTTAGAGTCTCAAATATGTCGTCAAATGCAATAATATGTTCCGAGACTTATGACGAAGTGGTGTTCGTCACAGTTCAAAAACCGTTCGTCACAGCTGAGTAATTGCGGGTCCTACAGGTACACGTCAGATAGAGAAAGGACCGTGTATAGACTTATGATGAAGTGGCGTTCATCACAGTTCAAAAACAGTTCATCACGGATGAGTGATGGCGAGTCCCACAGGTACACGTCGGATGGAGAAAGTACCGTTTGGAGATTTATGACATAAGTGTCGTTCGCCACAGTTCGAAAAATATTCATCATAGATGTGTAATTAGTTCAATCATGAAGTTCTATTCGTCACAGTTTTAAAGAAGATCGTCACAGATAAGTAGTAAATAGTCGCGCGAGTGATCTATGACAAAAACATGTGTTGTTCTATGACGTTTTTGTGACGATATCTGTTTCCATCATAGAAAAGGGGGGGGGGGGCAAAGGATCGTCACGCTGATCTACGATGAAACAAAAATATTCATCATAGAAATGGCTCTTCTATGACAGTTTGGGATTCATCATTAAAATTTTCGTCATAGAAGTAGAGATTTCTACTAGTGAATAAAAATCCAAGACCTAACAACACCCTTGCCTCCATGGATAGGTCCGAGAAGTCTAACAAGAATAACAAGAAGTTTGAAGACCTCAAGAACCTACCCTGCCTGTTGGTATTTATTAACTTATCACTTGTTTTAGTAGCCACCTAATATATGTCTACATCTCTTAACATTACTTTACCAGATTGTCATCCCTAGTGATGATGCCAGAGATGCTTGTTGGTAGTACTTAGCATTACTACTAGAATAACACTAAGTAGTTCTTTATTATTTTATGTGACTAGAAAAAAAAATATATGAATGAAAGGAATATGCAAGCGCATAGATAATATACCATTGTAGCATTTCACCCGAGAGTATTTCAGGTATCGTTATTTATATTTTTACCACAGGGAAGGTGTGAGGCCCCCTAATTCTGGGGTCCACTATGCATATGTATCAGTCCCTAGAACAGTAGCTGATATGCATAACTCAACGAGATTGATATTAAAAACCCATACTTTTAATGCTAATGGGGAAAACATGTTACATGGTTTGGGTTTACATAGCTTGGGCCACTGGCCTTATATTGTATATCAGAGTTCTGTGATAGTGATCCTACGTCAACGTGGCTCCATTCCTATAGGCAACTTGGAGTGTGGACGTAACCATAGACTTATCCCTTAAGCGTATTCCTAGATCGCAACGTCATAACCCTAGCATAGCTCTCTCGTACGGCTTCAACTTCAAGTGTACTTCTGTTATCCAATTCTCGCATAGCTCCAAAAGATCCATCCGGGTAGGTACTCCTGTAGCTATGCTCCTAAAAACATAGAATGGAGAGACTTGAGTACATAAAGTACTCAGCAAGCCCTAATTTGGGTGGAGGTGGAGTGGAGGGGAAGGTTATATGGTGGAGGTGGAGTACGGTGGTTGGGGTGGATAGGTAAAGTGGTATGGTGGAGTAGTTATAGTTATAGGTTGGACCTGACAGAATATTACCATTCTCACTAGTTCCCATAAATTTATTATAATTAACAAATTAGCAAAAATACATCTTACCAGATAGTTATAGAAGTCTAATCATAGTATCTCATCCTAGCATTTGCCCATTCCAAGGATGTGGCTATTCGAATAGATTTAGTTAACTCTACAGAGGTGTACAAATTTCCCCACATGATAGACATAGTCCGACACCATCATCATGGTTTAGACACGTCTAACGAGATCCCATACCCATTTGGAAGCTAACCTAGATTTCCATATAATCTCTACCACGGCTTCTCAGGGGTTGGAAACATAAAACCAAGAAGATACCAAATCTCCCCAAACATGATGATACCAAATGATGACAAAAGAAAAACATGGCTCGAACACGGCCAAGAAAACAAGGGCTCAAACATGGCCAAAAACAAAAGCTTAATGTGGAAGATTACATAGCATCCACGCCAACCAAACCATGAAAGAAAACCTATCCCTATGTCAGCTCCTGATATTCTGCTGCCTACACCAGCCTCCTAGTAGAAACTATACTTTTATCTAACAGGGTGTGAGATCTAGTCTACCCATATAGACATGTGGCTGTATGTAATATCTCACTAGGTGAGAGGGACTACGAAGCGGTCCTTAAGTGACCGAGGTGAGTATCTCCCACATGAATCCTCTCCAGGCATTCCTGCTAAGGTAATTTATCTCCATAAATTACCCCCACTTGCCCCATATCGGGGTTTAGTCAAATTTTACCATTTAAGTTCCATAATTATTATCTCATATTATATCAAGGTAACCATTACCTTATCATATTACCATAATCAAGTTTATAATTATAGTTTCATTAATTCATGAGGGGTTTCAGGTTATATAGGTTGGTTTTATTATTTAGTGAAGGTGGATAGTGGAAGGTTTATGGTGGAGGCTAGCAATATGTGGTGGTGGTGGAAGGGAAGTGGTTAAGGGAGGTGGCATGTATTGTAGAGGGAGGGGTTAGGTGGGTGTTAGGACTTGCCTCCATTCGCTGCCGATTATATCATTCTCTGATTCCTGTGTCCCTGTTCCTATCTTCTGGACTCCATCAGGTTCACTCACACCTTCTATCCTATGTGGTCTAGCATCGACAAGCAAGGGAACACAAACAAGGAAAATAACAAGCAAGGCATGTAAAACAAGTATGAACAAATGATCGATCCTAGAGGGGTTGGTCCTATTGGGTGATGGACTATTATCTAGGATATCACTATTACATCAATCTAAAGTAAGGTTTGGATGGGGGTATTCCATCCAGAAGGTAGGGTTTTATGAGCTAGGTTATGGTGGGTGGTCGGTCTGATGGAAAACCAGGCCATATTATTAGGGTTCACTATTATGTGAACCTAAAGGAGAAAACCTGACAATGACTTGGCCGACCACTTTGGGTCCACTAGGGTTATCCACGCATACGCATAGGCATATGTGTGTGACTAGGGTTAGGTTGGTAGGCTAGGTTACAACTAGGGTTAGTGGCATACACACATATGCATGTGTATATACGCATGTTTAGGTGGGGTTAGGGTTAGCCATACATAGGCGTATACCCGGGTATCGGGTATATCTATGTATGTATGGTTGTCTACCTATTTTAGGTGGTTGGGTATAGATATATTTGAGTATGTGTCATGGTACATACACATACGTGAATATATGGGGTTTACTACTACTACGACAAAGGGCTATCACTATATTTACTATTTATTCTAATTATAAAAAGGAAAACATTCAAACTATAATTTAAATGGGCACCAAAAACTAGGGGTAGGGGTATGATTATGTTGGGTTTTATTTTAGATGATTTTTTGTCAAGGAATTACGCAATTCAGAATTAAAATGATGAAGTTATGAATTATTAAAGTTTACCGATTCATTACAAATGGAACAGAACATGGAAATTATTTCTACAATTTTATCTAATGAAAAATGGGTGGAAAATATCTAGGTATGATCTAGGGTGACTCTAGTTTATTTACAAATTTTCTAGGAATTTGTCCATAATTAATAAGTTTACCTTTTAATATTCTGTGTACATTTCCCAGGTGCGCGTAGCATTTTTACCCTTAGCTGACGCGTGGGTCAGGGTCGTGGGCACTGCCTGGCGCACTATTCCCATGAGCTGATCTGGTGGACTCCTCTTTCTATCTCTGTATTCTAGTGGACCGTGTCCACACAGAGGAGGAAGGGGGATGGCCACTGCCATGTGGGCCTGCTGCACGTCGTGGCGCATGCCGGTTGGCCAAGGCGACGCGACCTTGACTCAGCTTTGGACGCCACGATGGTCGGTCCGTCCTTGTCCCTATCCGAGCGAGCAAGGAGAAAACACAGAGTAGAGCAAGAGAGAAGCCGAGCGGGAAGAGAAAGAAAGGGAGGAAGGAGAGAGGAGGGAGATGGAGGGGGAGTGGGAAGGAGGAACAGGGGCGCAAGGCACCAGTGGCGATTCGAGGCGCGGCTGGTGGGCATTCTAGGGCAAGCTGTATGAGGCAGCCAGGCAGTGGCGGTGCATGGCATGAGAATGAAAGGGAGGAGCAGATGGTGCACCAATGAGGTTTGAGCGTAGGGTGCCGACGGCGGTCCTGCTTCGACGGCGTCGGTGGCACTGAAGCAGTAGAGAGGGAGAAGGTGGTAGGGAGGGAAATAGAGAAGGGAAGCAAGGGAGAGAGATGGGAAGAGGCTGACTAAAGGGGAAGGGGAAGAGGCAGAGCAAGCACGGCGACTACGATGACCTCCACTCTTGAGCTTGGCGAAGTGTCCCTCGATGGCGGCCATGGGCGGCCCTTTTATAGCCACATGCGAGTGGTTGGCCAGGAGAAATATCTTCGACGACAGCTAGAGATGGGCTAGCATCCTCATCCTCGCACACGGGAAGCAACTATAGACACAGAGGCGACATGGAGGGGACATGGCGTCAATGTTCTAAGTTGGTGGAACACAGCAGGTCACCAGCCTCGATGACCTAGAAACAGTGAGGTCATTAACCTCCTGGAGAAGAAGGATATGATAGGTGGGACCCGCTCATCGGTGGGAGAAAGGGAGGGAAGGGGATGGCTGCTGTGCTGCTGGGCCACAGCCTAGATGGGCCGGCCTTGTGTGTGGCCCATGCGAAGAAGGAGAAAGGGAGATGGGGAAAGGGAGAGAGAGCGGGCTGGGCTGCTCGGTTGGGTCAGGAGGGGGAGTGGCTCTAGGCTAGGCCCATTCGGGAGAGAGGGAAGTACACATGATATCTTTTATATTTTCCATTTCCTAGAAAAGTAAAGAATACTACTATACTTGTATGCATGATGTACTATATACGCTCTAGTATAGCTAAATATTATATCCACTTTGTTATATTAGAAATTAAGGTAATGGCCTTATATTCCTACGTTTCTAATGTATATAAATTTGCTAAATGTAAATTGGGAGGAATTTTGGAAAGAAGAACTAAACCTATAATTTGTTAATGCGATGGCTATTATGATTCCTAAAGAGTATAATAGTATTTACATCTACGGTGTATTATCTACTTCTATATGAAATTAATAATTAAGGGGAGTTATTTTTGGTACCGCAAATAAATTCCAGAAAAGCAATCACACAGGCATTCAAGCAAGCATTCAACAAGCACTCAAACATACACCCAAGCAAACAAACACGGGCAATGGAATTTAATATATGAGATGATCTTCTAATCCTATAAGTCATTCCTAGCATTATAACTAAATCCTACGCAGCGCACAAAATGCATATGGTGGGTTTTGATGCAGGGTTTTTGAAACACATTTTCAAAATCGTTTTGTGGGAAATAAATAGTCAGGGTTTTAATTTGTTGTAAAGTTTTAAAAAGTTCAAATTTTTAGTGGATTTTAATATGACGCAAAAACGCGGGTGTTACAGAAGGTCTTGGCAAGGACATGTATTGATAACTTATACGATTGATGGAGAAGTAAACCATAACCAATATTCTACTCATGACATGGGTAATCAAGAGGTAAATGTATATGAATAATAAATAATAACTAATCATTGATCACTCAGAGTACTCCTATCTATGACATTAGCATGTTTAAGTAGAATATTAGAGGGATAACTCCTAAGTCATTCTTAATTACAAGTCAAAGCATATATTGATTAGTGCAATTACATCTTAGTAGTCATGGCTAAGATCATCTTCATATCTACACATAAGGGATATTACTAAGGAATATTAAGAACAGAGCTTGTCTTCCTTCTTAACTAGATCCTACTTGTATACCTATATTCGAGGAGTGGACTACAAAGGACTCAATGGGAGTGTCACATCCACAATCTACCACATGACCTGAAATATAGGGTGTATCCGTAGGTAAATAATGTATAAGCACCACACTTACACAATGTCGACCACTCACCCCATGTACACCAAGGCGAGCGCTATACGAACTTATGCATGAATATGTTGATAATCCAACTATACTAAGCATGTAAGCAAAGTAGATGATGAACATGATAACTAGGAACATAAACGAAATGAATAATAATGTCATAACAATTGTAGCAAACATATAAAAGTAATGAGAGATACAAAAGAGAGAGGGGTACAAAGATTATACAAACCACGCTCTTGACATGATTAGGAATCCAAGTGAAACCTATTTGCCTCCCTCTAGACCTAGCCTAACTAGCTATGCCCTACAATTTCATGGAGCTCTGATGATGATTAGGGTTTTTGTCTTCTCAAATGACTTCTTAGGGTTTGATGCCTCAGGGGGGTGGTTGGGGCTGGTATATATAGGTCGGAGCATCAATCCTAAGCCCTTAGATCAAACCAACTTGAATAAATGATGTAGATGCAATCTAGGAGGTGGTGGAGAACCAACATAGCAACAAGGGGCTAACAGGTGGGCCCTAGGGGCCTGTCGGCCTATAGGTGGGGCCGGCCAGCCCCACCTAGCGGTGCCTTACTCTCTGCTTCGGTGTGGTGTCCTCTCGAGTCTTTTGGAACCTTCTAGGGTTGTTTTCGCTATGGATAAGCGCAACTAAGTCTGACATCTAGGTCCACTATGGGGGTATGACCTCGGATACCCATGGCAGACCATATGGGCTATGCCCCCTAGGGCAGCCTAGCCCACCAGATGAATCCTTGTGGGGCACGACGCTACTCGATGCCTCTCGCAAGACACCGGCAAGATATCCTGAAGATACTATGAGATATGTTAGGATACGTATGATCCCATGATTTCTGTAATCTATTATTACTTTTTGGTTATCTCCCAGATCTAACTAACTTGTAACCCTGCCCCCCGGACTATATAAGGCGGGCAGGGACCCCCTCCAAACTAACACAATATCATATGATAGTCAATACAATCCAACAAACCACATGAGTAGGGTATTACGTTATACTGACGGCCTGAACCTGTCTAACTCATGTGTCTCTGTTGCCTTCTTGTTCTCAATTACACACATCTCTGATGATCAATCTACCTTCATGGGATACCCCTCCGAGGACTGCCAATGATATTCTATCGACAGTTGGCACGCCAGGTAGGGGTGTGCATGCTGTTTTTATATCGAACAAGATTGTACGTTCTGTAGGCTCTTTGTCCCTCCCACTGCCTAGCCAAATCTTCATGGTCGGATTGATCTTATGGATCATCATTGCTGATGGAGTCGGAGAGCTCATTGAGCTAGTGTAGATCATTTCTGCGCCGATCACCCCAACACATACGACTGTAGATCCGATCTCAGAACCACCTTCGAGGTCGCCTTCATTGACAACTCGCCAGTCACTTCCTCACTACCAGAGGAGGCAAATCAACAATGATGATCTGATCGCATCCATCGATCATGTTGGTCAGAAGCTCGCTGATTGCCTCTCTATCACCTAATCGGCTCTAGACACTCTCGTTCAGCACCGACCACCCTCCGATCTAGATCTATTGGAGGCTGCTCGAGAAACTCCAGGGGTTACGGCCCTACTCTTTGGGCTCACCAACATCGCCGCCACCTACCAAGATGTACTAAGGGGCAAATTCACCGACTAGGTTGGAGATGTCCATCCTCTCACCGACCAGATTGCCGACCAGCTCCCGCCGGCTGTCAGCATGCTATATGTCGACCGACGCCCTAGAGCATCCCTCTAGACCATCCTAGAGGAGAATCTAGACTCTAAGTCCTAGGGCACTATGGAGACTCTCACCGAAACCACCACCGAGCAACTTCCTCTCCATCCTTTCCGTGGGGGCGCAATCTTCAACGTCAGCGTCGACAGCCCCCCATGGGAAGGGAAGACCAAGGAGGACCGCACTGCCCACGTCAATAAGAACATCAACCATGCATAATGCCGAGCAAATGAGGCTACCCTTGTGATGGCTAAGGCTTAGCTTGACTCATAAGGAAGGCCACTCCAACGCAACCTTGACGACAAGTTTGTTCGTGTTGACGGCCATGATGTCTACAAGACTCCAAGCACCAACCTAGCAGTGGCCACCAATGAGCTCGCTCGGCTCCCACAAACACCAGAGGTTGCCAAGGTCGTCGCCATGCTTAAAGCGGCACACTGCCAGGTCAACGAGATCCACCAAGATTAGAGACCTTCATACTCCACAAGCTCAATTCACTGATCAGCCACGCCAAGATCTGATCGCCGCCCAAGTCATTTCACCGACTAGCACCATGACGATAGACAACCCCTCTAGGGGGGAGCTAGGGGCAACCGCATTGAACACCTTCGCCAACACGACTAGGAGGTCGACCAGGATGTCTGAGTGCACCTCAATAATCTCTGAGATGTGCGATGATGTATCGACTAACGCTGCTTCGGTCGCCATGAAGAAGAAGTATGCCACCACTAGGAGTATGAGCAAGAGTACGGTAACCCATACTTAATTCTTGAACCACTCAACACCGGCAACGCTTCAGATCATGACGCCGACAACCCCGAAGGGCCCCCAGCTTTCACAAGGGCACTCCGAACACTCTAGTGGCCCTGTGGTTTCAAAATCATTGGGGTCGAGCCCGACGAGGGGAGGATGAACCCCACACAGTGGATATAGGCTTATGCCACTACTGTCCACACCGCCAGAGGAGACACCAGTGTCATGGTGAATTATCTTCCTATCATGCTAACGCCAACTGTCATGAACTGGTTCACAAGCCTCGCCCTAGATTCCATCGGATCCTAGGAAGAGCTAAAAAAGGTCTTCATCGACAACTACACGTCTACGTGCACTTAGCCAGGCACCAAGCATGATCTAAACTGCATCTACTAGAAAAGTCATCCAAGCTCCTCCATAGCTACATCAGATGCTTTTTCGAGATGAGGAATTCTATTCCTAACATCACAGAAGCTAAGGTCATCACTGCCTTCGTCCAAGGACTCCATCACCGTGATCTCCACTCCAAGTTCAATCGCAAGCCGCCCATGGGGATTGGTGAGATGATTACGACCGCCAACCAGTACGCCTGACACCGAAGAAGCCGAAGTGCGTTTCAACAAAGATGAGGGCATTCATCACCCAACTCGCCGTAGCGATGATCGCCCTGATGACCGATGCCACAATGACCGCTGCTACAACAACCATAGTCACCATCGGGACAGTGGTCATGATCGGCCAGAAGGCTCCAAGTCTAGTCAATATCACCGCCGTCGACCAGACCATATCATCGCCACTGTTGACGAGCCTCGAGCCAAGCACAACTATGATGAGCAGTACAAGAAGATCCTTGATGGCCCTGTGCCCTCTCCATAAGAACGCCAAGCATAAGATGAAGGATTGCCTCGGCTTGGCTAAGGAATTCCAGGCCAAAAAGCTAGACGACGACAACAACGACGGTGCCAGAGGCCACCAACCACCTAGGGACAATAACAATGCCTTCCAGGATCACGACAAGGTGGTCGCCACCATCTTCAAGGGCCTCGCCTCCACCGAGAGCAGAAGAGAATGGAAGCTCACTGCCTATCGGGTGCTTACTGTCAACACAGAAGACGCCGCCACCAACCCTAGCTATCACCCCTAGTTCGAGGTCCCCATCACCTTTAGCAGAGCCAACCAGTGGGTGGATATCCCTTATACAGGGTGTTTCCCCCTCGTCCTCGATGCAACCATCCAGTAGGTGCTTTTTAGAAAAGTGCTCATCGATGGTGGGAGCACTCTGAACCTCCTCTTCGCTGGAGCCCTAAAGGAGGTGGGCCTCAGGATAACAGATCTCACACCCTCTGACTCTTTCTGGGGTGTGATACCTAGTAGGGCATCCAAACCGCTTGGAGAGATCACCCTACCAGTATAGTTCAACATGGCAAGCAACTACCGCATCGAGCACATCAACTTTTATGTCGCTGACTTCAACACCATCTATCACGCCATACTTGGTCGGCCAGCTCTAGCCAAGTTCATGGCTATACCGCACTATGCTTATCTGGTGCTGAAGATGCCTTCGCCTGTAGGAGTCCTGGCCCTATGGGCCAACCTCTCCATCACCTACGCCTACGAGATAGAGAGTCTCACCCTCCTTGAAGCCACCGACCTCCCCATCTAGATGGCTAGTGTGGTCACCGATGCCAAGACGGTGCTCGCTGACTACCTAGAGATCCCATCGCTGGAACCTCCTTACGCCTTCGCCAAGTCCAAAGAAACCAAGGAAGTTGGCCTCGGCCTCGATGACCCCTCCAAGTCCATGAAGATTGGGGCTCACCTCGACCCCAAATAGGAAAGCGTGCTCATCTCCTTCCTATGTGCCAACACCGATGTGTTTGCTTGGAAACCTGCAGACTTGCCAGGGGTACCATGGGAGAAGATCGAGCACTCCTTGAATGTCTCACCGCCGCCAAACCGATCAAGTAGAAACTCTGACGATTCACGCCAGACAAGAAGGAGGCTATTAGGGTAGAAATAAAATGGCTCCAAGCTGTCGGATTCATAAAAGAAGTGTATCATCCTGAGTGGTTAGCAAACCCTGTTCTCGTTCAAAAAAAAGAATAAAGAATGGAGAATGTATGTTGATTACACTGATCTTAACAAACACTGCCCTAAAGCCCCCTTCGGTCTACCTTGGATAGATGAGGTTGTAGACTCCACCTGCCAGCTATGAACTGCTCTCCTTCCTTGACTATTACTCTAGCATCACTAGATCTCCCTCAAGGAAGAAAACCAGATCAAGACATCATTTATCATGCCTTTTGGTGCGTACTGCTGCACCACCATGTCCTTTGGACTCAAGAACATCGGGGTGACCTACCAAAGGGCCATCCAGATGTGCCTCGATCAATAGATCAGCTGCAACATCGAAGCTTACATCGATGATGTGGTCATCAAGTCCAAGACCGCCAATAATCTCATCGCCGACCTCAAAGAAACGTTCGCTAACCTAAAAACGTACCGATGGAAGCTGAACCCTTCAAAGTGCATCTTTGGAGTTCCATCTAGTATACTCCTAGGCTACATTATCAGTGCCTGTGGCATCGAAACCCAACCCTAGCAAGGTCTCCGCTATCACCAACATGAAACAACCAACATGCGTCAAGGATATACAGAAGCTTACAAGTTGCATGGCTGCTCTCAGCCGCTTTATATCGCACCTCAGCAAAAAGGGACTACCGTTCTTCAAACTCCTCAAGGCCTTCGAGCGCTTTTCCTGGTCGGAGGAGGCAGATACAACTTTTGAGCAGCTCAAGTTATTTTTAACAAAGCCTCCGATTATGATGGCACCTTGACTAGACGAAACTCTACTGATCTACATCACCGCCACTTCTCACGTCGTTAGCACATCTATCGTCGTCGAACATGAGGAGGCCGAGCACACCTATAAGGTGGAACGTCCGGTCTACTTCATTAGCGAGGTCCTTAATGAGCCCAAAACTTGTTATCCTCAAGTTCAGAAACTACTATATGCTATTCTGATCATGTCACGCAAGCTCCGCCATTACTTCGAGTATTACAAGATCGCTGTGGTCACCGAGTTCCCTCTGGGGGACATTCTCTGCAACAAAGAGGCCAATGGCCGCATCATCAAGTGGGTTGTCGAGCTCGACACTTACTCCATCGAATTCAGAAGTAGGACTATCATCAAGTCTCAGGCGCTCACTGATTTCATCAGCTGAGTGGACTGAGATCCAAGTGCCCATTGTCGCTACTTGCCCCAAGCACTGAGTGATGTACTTCGACGGTGCCCTCAACATCAATGGTGCTGGTGTGGGTATTTTGTTCATTACGCCGACCAAGGATAAGCTCCGATATGTTCTCCTAGATACATTTTTCGGCCTCCAACAATGCCGCCGAATACAAAGCATGTCTCCACAGACTCTGTATAGCCGATGAGCTCAGCATCAAACGCCTCATGATATACGTGGACTCCACGTTGGTCATCAACTAGATCAACAAAGACTGGTCCTACTCTAGTGAAAAGATGGATGCATATTACACCAAAATCAGGAGGCTTAAAGAAAAATTCTACGGTATCAAGTACCACCACGTGGTACGAGATCAAAATCAGCTCGTTGGCCACCTATCCAAGATAGGCTCCTCTCATGCCGTGATTCCACCTAGGGTCTTTGTTCAAGATCTTTTGGTGCCATCCATTGAGGAAGAGAAGGAAGTTTAGGAAATTCCCCCCGCCGAGTAGCTGGTACTTACGGTACCTTCACTGGCCGCCGATTGGAGGGAATAGTTCATCAAGTATCTCACCAGCGCCAAAGTACCCGCCAACAAGACTGAAAACAAATGCCTAATCCATCGAAGCAAGCATTACATGCTGGTGGACAGCAACTTTATGAGGAAAAGTGCCATGGAAGAGATACTACAAAAATGCATCACCCAAAAAGAGGGAGTGAGACTACTTCTCGAAATTCACTCTGGTTCCTATGGCAACCACGCGGCCTCAAGAAACCTGGTCGGCAAAGCTTTCCAAGCTAGTTTTTACTGGCCCACGGCCATCTCCGATGTAGAGGACCTCAGTCCGATGTTGTGAAGGATGCCAATTTTTTGCCAAGCAAATACATGTGCTGGCACAAGAATTGCAGACCATCCTAGCTTCCTGGCCCTTCGCTTGCTAGGGACTGGACATGATTGGGCCTTTCAAGCCAGCGCCAGGTGGTTTCTGGTATGTATATGTCGCCATCGACAAGTTCTCTAAGTGGATCGAGTATAAACTGCTTGTCTCAGCTATGGCAAAGAAGGCAGTCGAGCTTTTCGAAGATATCATCCATAGATTCGGTCTCCCAAATAGTATTATCACCGACCTCAGGAACCACATTCACTGGTCATCATTTTTGGGACTTCTGCGAAGACCGATGCATCTCCATCAAATACATCTCTATTGCCCATCCCTAAGCCAACTGACTAGGTCAAAAGGGCGAACATCATGATCCTTGATGCCCTCAAAAAGAGGCAATATCAAAAAGAAGAAAAGCATCTAGGCAGATGTCTCAAAGAGCTACCAGCTGTGGTCTGGGGACTACGCACTCAAGCTAGTCGCAACACTAGTGTGTCTCCATATTTCTTGGTCTATGGCTTAGAAGCCATACTACCAGCGGATGTTGCCTTCCAAGCACCTTGGGTGGAAAATTATGATGAAGAGCAAGCCATAGCTATTCGGACAGAGGACATCGACTAGGGCCGAGGAGGAACACCTGATCACCTGTGTCCGCATAGCCAAATATCTAGAAGACTTGTGGAGATACTACAACTGCAACATCAAAGGTCGTTCATTTGCTGTCGGCGACCTCGTTCTCCACAAAAAACAAAAAACCGAAGGGATGCACAAGCTCTCCTCCCCCTAGGAAGGGCCTTATGTCGTCAAAGAGGTTACCCGACCAGGGTCTTATTGCCTATGTGACTTGGATGGAATCGATATCCCTAATTCATGGCACATCGAGCACCTAATATGTTTCTATCCTTGAAACGCTCCTAGATATGTATTCTCCACTCCATGATGAATAAAGTTTTGGTCACCATAATTTGTCTCCATTATTTCTCCATTATGATTTAATCTCCACTTACGGTCGCCGAGCTCTAAGGTACTCCTTAACAAACTCCAATACGAGATCACCATAACTACTCCACCACATTTCTCCATATCTCCAATATGTGATTGCCATAACTGCTCTACCATGTTTCTCCATATCTCCAACATGTGATTGCCATAAACACTCTGCCGCGTTTCTCCATATCTCCAAAATATTTTACCGACCATCGAGTAGCACATGTTTTGTTCTATGCTCTATGGAGAAGACCCAGTCTCTGATCTCTCCCTACATGTGCTATGGGCTCCGCTCTCTGTGTTATGGGTGGTCGGCTATGGTTCCTTGGTCATGCCTGTTCAATAATTACTACTGTACAGCCATTACTCTAGTATTTTCTCTGCAATTTGTTTTCTCTAAGATTTCCTCTTGTGGCTCGGGGACTGTGTCAGCATTACTGTCTCAGGTTCCTCACCGCATTGGGGATTTTCTTCTGTTGACTGCTGTTTCTGACCCTAGCACCATGTGACCACGTCACCTACTATCAGACTCGGGGACTAAGTGGGCACACTTCACCTTGCGGTGAATGTGCTTTTTCTCTTTTCGGGGCTATGCTCGGGGACTAGCTGCCTGCTCAGCTAGTCTTCTACTATTCTTCTACTTTAGACCCTGGCACCACATGACTACGTCATCTATTGTCAGGCTCGAGGACTAAGTTGGCACACTTCACCTCGCGGTGAATGTGTTTGCTGTTATTCTGGAAGACTCTGCGCCTCTTAAAGCTGAAGAAGACTATCTCCCTTTTTCGTGGTTGGACTCTAAGTGGGCACACTTGGTCCACTGCGAAGAAATTTTTGATTATGAACTTGAGCTCCTTACACCCTTATGGCAAGCCATACTTGGGTTACACTGCTCGGCGATGGTTCACATTGCTCAGTGATGGCTCATGCTTCTCGGCGACGGTTCACACTGCTCGGTGATGGTTCACGCTGCTCGGCAATGTTTCGTGCTGCTCAGCGATGGTTCACAGTTGCTCGGACAACTGCTCACAGCTGCTCAACAACTCATCATGGTGGTCAGACCATGAGTTTGTTCATACCTACTTGGACAAGCTCAAGTCGGTGTTGCACAACATGTACAAGGCACTTGGGGACTAGCTATGGGGGTACTGACCCTAGATACCCATGGTAGACCACATGGGTTGCGCCCCTAGGGGTGGCCCTTGCCCACCAAACAAAGCCTTGCGGGGCACGACTGCTACTCGCCGCCTCTTGTAAGACACCAGGTAAGATATCCTGAAGATACTATGAGATCTGTTAGGATACATATGATCCCATGATTCCTGTAATCTATTATTACTTTCCGATTATCTCCTAGATCTAACCGACTTGTAACCCTACCCCCTGGACTATATAAGGCAGGCAGGGACCCCCTCCAAACTCACATAATATCATATGATAGCCAATACAATCCAACAGACTATAGGAATAGGGTATTACGTTATACTGACGGCCTAAACCTGTCTAACTGGTGTGTCTCTAATGCCTTCTTGTTCTTGAGTACACACATCTCTGTCGATCAATCTACCTTTATGGGATACCCCTCGGAGGACTGACGATGATATTCTGTCGACATCCACCTTGACGGTTTTCTGGATAAACCCTACAGAAAATACAGATTCACCAAAACTCATGAAATTTGTTAGTTTAAACCCCTAGACCTTTGATGGTGATCATATTTATGTATTTATATAAGTTATATTGATGGTTTATAATGGTTGTTAACTACTTTCAACAAACTCTCCCAAGCTTAACCTTTGCTAGTCCCTTAGCAAAGCTAAACTCAGTAAATGGGTCAGGAGTTGCATCGATGCTTTCACTCCTCAAAAGTACACATGCGCTCAAACAAGAATTCTTCTCCAAATTAGAATGAACCGATCTAACTTTCAAACTTGCCCATATTACCTTAAACCATGGGGCTTTTAGCCTTCACTTGTGTAACAACCCAAAAATCCAAACACTAAAAATACCAAGTACAAAATTTTTCTTAAAACTCCTAGGTGATGATGAGGGTCATGTATAGAAACCCAACCTAAGAAATGCATTAGGTCTAACCCCAACCCAAGTTAACACATAAGCATGGCATGTCATTAGTTAATTGTGTTTATTTAAATTCTAACAAATAAAGTATTGCATACATTGTTAACTCAAAATGTGATTTGTATTTCCATTTGAGTTATGATATGCTTAACAACTCCAATAAAATAATAAACCATAAAATAATTAAAACTCAAACCAAGGAATAAAGGTTTAAAGAGAAAAACTAATTCTATTTTGTATAACAAAAACCACACCTATTTTTGTTATACAAAATAGCTAAATAAATTCCTAGTATTTATATAAGTATGTTGTGGGCTTCATATCAAAAACTCCAATGAATATGGTGCACCAATTTGGAATCCAAATTTAAAAACCAAATTTGAATTCAAATCAAGGAAGAAGAAAAAGGAAACATAAAAAGGAAATGAGGAAGAGGGCCTCGCAGCTGGCTCGGCCTGCTCGGCTTTGTGGCCCAGCTAGCCCAACCGCACCCACCTTGCACCAGCACGTGTGTGTACGCTGGCCCATGAGCTGGCCCAGCACTGCCTCAACCGCTCGCGCTGTTTCCCCGTTTCACTTGCAGCCACTGCCATTGGGCCCCACGCGTCAGCCACATTCCAGCATAGTGTCAGTCTTCCTCACCCATGCCTCAACCGCCATGCGACTAGGACCCGACTAGCGATGGTAGGGGTGGGCTAGGGGGTCATGCCCGGGGCATGACCCTATCCCCCTTGCGCCATGCTCACGCAACCCTGCACCACTGTCTGATGCGGTGCACACACCTCCACCACACAATGCCGTCTACCATGGGAGCTCGGAGCTTTAGCTATAAAGCCATGGCCCTCGGTTGCCCTAGCACTCGTCCCATCACCCCGTCGCTACTTGGTGGCCAACCACTTCACACCGAGAGTAGAAGGCTAAGGAGGAGTTCGGGAGAGGAGGGCGGAACCACTGCTAGGAGGAGGACTAGGAGCACGCTGGGGTTCGGAGCACCGCCGTGAATCAAGCCGGAGTGGACGACACTGCACGGCACTGCTTCCGGAGCTACATGACCACGACCTGTCACTACACCGCCATCCTCTTGCCCTCAACACAGACGGTGAGCCGTTCGTCGCTGAGACCTCCTCCTAAGCCCCATGGACACGAGCACGCACTGAGCACACATCGTAGACACGCGCATGGCCTGTGGCGAAGCCACCTTGGCCTGCATCACCATAGTAGAAGCGACGCCACCGCCTTGGCTGGCTCCTTCTCACTATGGAAGACGTCATGCTCGCGATTAGGGTAGACGTAGGTCACTAGAGGACCCCGAAGGCCACACCCCGCCATGGCCAGAGCACCGCCGCCACCACGTCGACTCCACCGTGGCCAGGTCCACTGGGAGTGTCTGGTGTCTCCTTGTCTTGCTCGTCCTATTCGCTGGAGCCACGGGTAACTCACGCGCACGTCCATGACTGCCCTGACCGTCCTGCCAAGCCCTAAAGAACCGACCACCACTGGCCAGCCAACTGGAGCCGTCTAGCCACCATGTTAGCTTTGCCAGGGCACCCACCATGGTAAGGCCAAGATGATGCTCACCTTAGTTGAACACCCGCGCCGCTGGAAGGGGCTCACCGATGAGCACCGCCGCGCCAATCCGCCATTCGCCATTGCCAACGAGCTAGAAAGCCCCAGGCCACCACCTAGACTCCACTATCATGTTCGCCATGGCCGGTGAAATCTTTTCCCCACCTTAATTGAACACCAGCACTGCCGCAGGGGCTCACCAACGAGCTTGCCTGCCGGTGGAAGCACGCCAGGGAGGAAACAGAGGATTCATCCTTAGCCGACCACACATGCCTGTGCACCCGGTTCACGAAGACCACAACGGAGGAGATGAAGGGAGGACCCGGTCCACCATGGACCCTATCTTAGGTCCATGGACCATGAACCTACATCCACCATGAACCACGCACCGTGAGCCTAGCGCTATGGACGAAGCCTAGTAGAGGCCCATGGCTACGACGTGGCAGCGTCATAGCTTGCCATGTGTCCGGCCCAGGCCCAGGCCCAGACCGGCCCAACCCGAAGCCCGCCAGAGTCCGTTTGAGACCCAGTCCATGTTGACCGTTGACTGGTCAATGTTGACCATTGACCTGGCCCCACATGTCAGTGGCACAGACACTCTAGACCCACACGTCAGATGCTGATGTCATGATGACATCATGTGGGACCCACAAGTCAGTAGCAACACAGCCGAGGTGACTGTCATGCTAACGTCACGGTGATGTCAGCTGCTGACATCAGTAGCCCTAGCCCCACACGTCAGTGACCTGACCCGTTGACTATTGACTCACTATTGACTTGGTGTTGACTTTGGCTGGACCCACCTGTCAGTGACCCGAAAGCCCTGGTCCCACCTGCCGGACTGATGACGCCATGCTGACGTCATGATGACGTCAGCTGGACCCCACCTGGCAGTACCAGAACTGAGACGATGATGTCGTGCTGACGTCATGCTGATGTCATGCTGACGTCAGCATGCCACGTGGACCTAGTCATAGTGTGACACGTGTCAGCCTAGGATTAATTCAACCTTTTTCCATTTTCAGAAATAGATTTAATCTTTGGAAATTCATAACTAATTCATACGACCTCAGAAAAATATAAAACTAGGACCAAAATTCATCTAAAATCGAGCTCTACGCAATGAACCCATGTTTGAGTGCATTTGGCTCTTTTGAATTTTCATTGCTTCTTTGTGCTATTCTATAGATGTCGCTAACGCTGACTATAATGCGATCGTTTGTAGACTCGGAGGAGAACCTGACGGACAAGGATCAGTGAGTACAGTGAGGAGTACGGAGACTGACTAAACTGAAGGTGCCACATCCCACCTAATCTCAGTAGCACCTATTATGCATGGCTAATATAGAACTGCTATTGCTTTACTTTACTGCTACTAGTCATATTATGATAGGAAATGCATGGTAGTATGCTTACTTGAAGGCCTTTACCTTGACGCAACCTTACCCCTGCATACCCTGCTATTAGGCTAAACACAAGCGTACTGCTATATATTTCATTACTTATACTTCTACTACGCTTATACTACATGCGTGGTGGAAACTGGTGTTACCTGGACTATGGGGAGAGTGCTGCATGTGTGACTTGGGTGTGTGGAGGGTGAGGGATTGTGTCAACCAAATTGGAGTATACGACGAGCCTAGGGCAAGTCTTGCCATAGGGTGCTACCTGGGCACCCCTGGAAATGGATACCTGTGGTGGGTAAATGATATATGAGGTGGTCCTAGGTGTGAACCTATGATGGGAGGAGCCCGAGATGGAGGTGCTGTGGTGGCATGGTAAATGGAAACCCTGATGGAGACATTCTAGCTTGGTCACCCCTAAGGACTTACTAGTACTCAGATTCACCAGGAAGCCTTACGTACCACTCACCCTATATGGTGTGGGACGGCTGGACTACTTGGTAGGATATTGCCACTACTGCTAGGTTGATAGCGGACAGTGTAAGGAGGTACGGGGCGTGGAGGATTTCCCCCACACCCTTCCAAGATTTCATGGAGACCTTGTGGACCTAGCTCATGACTCACAGTTTCAGCCACCCCAGACTAGACTTGGGGTGTACCAAGGCTGAATGGTAGAGTGGCATTATCCTAGGCTAGCAAGCGGCCAGAATCAGCCCAGTTGATGATGGTCAGTAAGGAAGGCGGATCTTGTGGTTATGTAAAACCTCTATAGAGTGTATGGTTGATCGATCAATACATGTGCTAACTTGTTCGGCTATGGACCTTTCCTAGGTTTTGCTTAAGCTAGATAGTGAGATGAGTCCTTCTCTTCTTCCCCCGTGAGAGAGTGTCGGTCGTAGCTAGGGGCTACAGGCCTTGAGACAGTGCCTGAGAGGGAGTTGGTCTATTGACTGAGCGATGGTATGGTTATGGTATGGTGATGGTGTGGTGATGGTGGTGTATCAATCCCTAGGATCGAAACCTGGCTCAGGGAAAGGGAATGAGGTGGAATGTGTGTGGGAGTGGTGTTAAAACTTGACTATACTTTTATATATACATGATATGCTAAATACATAGGAAACCTCAGCCTTATAGGTTCCTTTTGACTATATCCAACTTGCATCCAATTTCCACAAAGCAATGCTCATAGGGTTGGGAGTGGCCAGTACAAATCGTACTGATAAATTTTGGCACACAGGTTCTGCTGAGGAGTATAGCTCCGAGGAGTTTGACAGTTGAGGGATTCAGTTCCTACTGCTTGAGTTTGGCGATCTTATCTTCAAGCTGTTCTAAATGAATGCTACTTTTGATACCGCCAATGCGGCGATGTAATAATTTATGTAATTCCACACTATTTGTACTCTGATATTATCAGTTGTATGGATGTGATATTCGACTGGAATTTGGGTAATATGATCTATAAACTGGTCTTATTACACTTCGACGCTGTGGATTTCCCTTCATGGAAATCGGGGTTGTTTCAGTTGGTATCAGAGCCATACTTGACCATAGGACTGAAACCCTTAGAAATGGATGATAGAATAGGATGTGAACAGCCCTTCTTTCGGTTATATACCGACCTTGCATTTACTTTTATGCAAGGCTTATCTATTATTGTCCTGCTAACACCTGATTCCTTAAAACATGTAGATGGCAACGAACATCGACTGGCCGCCTCTAGGACCGCTACCTTTGGACCACGCCAAGCTTACCTTCGACCTATGTGAGCTTAGGGGTCTTGCACTAGACCCTCTAGCCAAGTTCTCGTCATGTTAGAAGTCCCCGACGAGCTTGTCAAGGTCACCTGCACCGGGAAGCCAGCTCAGGAAGGAGGAATCGAAGGACTAGTTGTCACCTCAGTCGAGTTCCCTAGCTAGCACTACACTACCTTCTAGTCCCAGCTTTCACTGAGTTGACTATAGAGGACACAGTCGAGGAGGGACTACAAGCTATCTCACACAAGGCACTTCGCAGAGTGATGAGGGACCACTATGAGCACCTGAAGATGACAGAGTTCCTGTCTACTTCCCTAGGCCCTCGACCTCAGCCTTACCCCTAGTGAGCAGAGTTTCGCAGCCGGTAGAGTTATCCTTGCCGAGGAGGATAGATGCCTTCGCATCTCAGCTATCCACTTACTAGAGCAGGACAGGTATGTGACCCTAGCTAGAGCAGAGGAGACGTTAGGACTAGGCCCTCCGGTGGGAGTACCAAGAGCGAGACTCGTAGGGAGGATAGGAGCGAGCTAGTCTACTTGAGACAGTTACCAAGCTATAGGATGAGCTCAACCATCATGAAGAAGCCCACTAGAACCAAGGTCGTAGACTTACAGGACAAGGCCGCTGACCTAGGCAATAGGAACTACTACCTCGACAGTAAGGTCTTGGAGTTGTAGAGAGAGTTGGATGACAAGAAGGCTAAGTTCAACCACAGAGGAGATAGAGAGAGATCCAAGGGGATTGATATGCTGAAGATCCAATCTTGGAACAAGACCATGACTCAAGAGCTAGAGGAGTTTACGAAGAAGGCCATTTGCAACCAGGGTCACCTTGATCAAGGCACTCAGGTAGACCGAGTACCTATAGGACAAGTGTGAGAGGACATGGCAGGCTTGGCAGAAGTCTGACAAGAAGCGTCTCAGGGAGATGAAGGGTATGTGGGATCAGCTACTCAAGGAGATTCGCAGCAAGACGAAACCTAGGATAGAAGAGTTTGAGTTAGCCCCTGACTCGCCTTAACCTAGATGCCTGCCCTACCCTACCTGGAGCCAAGCCTACTAAGGCGCTCGCCGAGGCCTTGAAGTACATGTCCCGACTTTACAAGTCTGACAAGGAGATTGAGATCGAGAACAGTCGTATCCCAGCTACGGTGTATGAGTTAGAGTAGGATGACCCTGCGTGGTCAAGATTCATGTTAGTAGCTTCCGTAAGTTGTACCCCATGATGTACCCCTTATGAGATGTATTATGAGACATTATGCATAGTACAATTCTCACACGTCTTCTAGTGTAGCTACTGGAGATGATGCTATGTAATAAAACCCATGTAATGAATGTTTTTGGATCTTATTGCAATTTATGGATCTTATTGCTTCTTTGTAATGAGTGTTGGATAGAACAAATGTTTTTCTTTAAATAATCAAAATCATGTAATCATATTGAATTATAAGCACTTATGGCACAAACACTAAAATCCCTATGATTCATGTTGCAGATGTCCGAACCGCCGATCTAATCGCCTGATGAACCGTGGACGTGCGTCCACCCCTAAACTAGTTGAACCAAATGGGGGACGTGGTGGCAAAAACTATGGCCGTGGCCATGGCCATGGACATGGAGGGATACCCTTCCACCTGGAGAATACTCCGCCGCCTGAGGAGAACATTCCACCACCACCACCACCAAACCTGGCAGAAGTGATGGCACAGCAGACCCAGCTTCTTACAGCTCTTGTTGAAGGAGCAAACCAGTCGCTAGGGAGGTCAGCAGAATGACTTCCAAAGGAAGCTAGAAGGATTCCTGAAGCTAAGGCCACCTACCTATGATGGCACCGACCCTGATCCACTTGTAGCCGATGACTAGCTCAAGGAGATGGAGAAGAAGCTTGACCTCACTACTTTCACCGATGATGAGTGTGTTGGAGCAGTCGCACACCAGCTCATAGGTGCAGCACATGCCTAGTGGGATAGTTTTAGTGATTCCCATGAGGACCTTTGCCAACATCTCATGGGATGAGTTTCGCCGAAGCATTCACTGAGTATCACATTCCCAAGGGTGTCATGGAGGCCAAAGCTAAGGAGTTCCACAACATCAAGATGGGAAAGGACAGGGTGACTAAGTACACTACTCGTTTCACCAATCTTCTTCGCTATGCACCTTCCTATGTTGTGAACTCTGAGAAGGAGAAGCTGTACTATTACCACAAGGGACTTAACCTGCACATCAAGCTGAAGTTTGGTGGTATTGAGAGTAACACGTTGCTGTGCTCTGGTGGATCGCTGCATCCAGATTGAGAAGGACCGTGCTGAAGCTGGAGAAGAGTACAAGGAGAGGAAGCGTAAGCCTGAGGAGTCTCTCTATGGTCATGATCGCAAGAGGTTCCATAGAGATGCACCATCTAGGGAACGCTCTCACCACAACAGGGATGACAACCCTGGATCGAGTAGGGGTAGTGGAGGCTACACCGCCAAATACTCCCTCCCTGCTCAGGATCATTACACCCAGGGACCGTTATGCTCAGGACCGCAACACTCAGGACCGTTTCAACTATTCCCGCTCAGCGAATGAATGCCCAGCACAGAACCACTCCGCACCAAGCACTGGAAACTAGAAGGCACCCGTGCCAACCCCTATAGGCGGTACGCCTTTCACCTGCTTTGCTTGTGGCCAACCAGGTCACAAAGCCACTTGAGTGCCCACAAACTCAGCTACTCAGAAGTCTCAATTCAAGGGATCTACTACTCATGGATGTCTCAACCATCTAGATGCTAAGGAAGCACAGGCTACCCTTGATGTTGTATACGGTATGTTTTTAGTTAATGGCAATACTACAACAGTTCTATTTGACTTAGGAGCAACTTGTTCTTACATATCATCCAAGTTTGCATGAGAACATGACCTACCTATAACCCCACTGTGAAAAGCCTATCATCACCAGCTCACCCTTAGGAGACCTAAAATGCACCCACATCTGTAAGGGAGTGAGTCTTACCATTGAGGGTCCTATCTTTAAAGCCAACCTAACCCTATTACCTTCCACAAACCTAGATGTCATCTTAGGTATGGATTGGTTAACCATTCACTAAGGTATCATATCATGTTCACCTAGATATGTCCAAGCGACCCACCCATCAGGCCAAGTCATTAGATGTGAACCCTAGTCCAGAAAGTCTACCTCTATCTTGTGTGCCCTTAAAGCGAGTTCAGGAATCGTAGAAAGATAAGAAGATAGTTCATGATGTGCCGGATGGTCAGAGACTATCCCAATGTATTCCCTGAAGAATTACCGGGTATGCCACCAGACCATGATGTAGAGTTCATCATCGATCTCTTGCCGGGAACAGGACCCATTGCCAAGAGACCCTATCGCATGTCAGTTGATGAACTGGCCGAGCTCAAGAAACAGCTTGATGAGCTCATCTCAAAGGGATATATCAGACCCAGTGCTTCACCCTAGGGATCCCCTGTTCTGTTTGTTAAGAAGAAGGATGGCTCGATGAGAATGTGCATTGATTACCAGAACTTGAACGTAGTCACCATCAAGAACAAGTACCCCCTACCAAGAATTGATGATCTACTTGATCAGCTTCGAGGTGCCAAGTATTTCTCCAAAATTGATCTCAGATCCGGCTATCATTAGATGAAGATTCGAGAGAGTGACATCCCGAAGACAACTTTTGTGACTAGGTATGGGCAGTTTGAGTTCACCATGGTGTCCTTTGGACTCACGAATGCTCCCGCATAATTCATGAACATGATGAATAAGGTTTTCATGGATGAACTGGATAAGTTCATGGTAGTGTTCATTGATGACATCCTTGTCTATTCACACACCGCTGAAGAACACGAACATCATCTGAGAACGGTAGCTTAAGAAACTAGCCCAACATCAGCTCTACGCAAAGTTCAGCAAATGTGAGTTTTGGCTATAGAAAGTTGCCTTCCTAGGCCATGTACTATCAGCTGAAGGTGTTGCAGTTGACCTAGCTAAGATTGAAGCTGTGAAAGAGTGGGAACAACCTTGTAATGTGACTAGAAGTCAGAAGTTTCTTGGGATTGGTTGGGTATTATCGCCGATTCATTGAGAACTTCTCCAAGATAGCCCGTCCAATGGCCAACCTTCTGAAGAAGACTAAGGAGTTTGAATGGACGCCCGAGTGCGAACAAAGCTTCTAGGAATTGAAACAAAAGCTTACCACAACTCCTGTGCTAGCATTACCTGATATCAGCAAAGATTTCGTGGTCTATTGTGATGCATCCCATCAAGGACTTGGTTGTGTACTGATGCAAGATGGAAAAGTGATAGCATATGCATCTCGACAGTTGAAAGAACATGAGAACCGTTACCCTACTCATGACCTAGAGTTAGCAACAGTTGTGCATGCCTTGAAGATCTAGAGACACTACTTGATAGGCAACAAGTGTGATATCTATACGGATCACAAGAGCTTGAAGTACTTTTTCACTCAGGAAGATCTAAATATGAGGCAATGTCAATGGCTAGAGTTGATCAAGGATTATGACCTAGAAATTGACTATCATCCAGGAAAAGCTAATGTAGTCGCAGATGCTCTTAGTCACAAGAGTTACTGTCACACCTTGATCATAGAATCCGTACCACCTGAGCTCAAGGAAGAGATTGATGATTTCCAACTAGAGATACTACCGCATGGCTTGCTGAATGAGCTCCGCATACAGTATGATCTCACGGATCGCATCCGTCAAGCTCAGAAAAGTTGCGAAGAGATCGAATATCTCCGTGGTCTGATGAAACTAGGCTACAAGACCAACCACCAAGAAGATGAACAAGGAACCATCTGGTTCAAGAATAGAATCTGTGTTCCATCTAACCTAGTACTACAAGAGGAAATTCTATCAGAAGCCCACGATTCCAAGTACTATATTCACCCTAGAGGTTCAAAAATGTATCAAGACTTGAAGAAACACTTTTGGTGGAAAGGCATGAAGACAGACATTGTAGGACATGTGGCGTGTTGTGACACCTGCAATAGAGTCAAGGATGAACATCAAAGGCCTGTAGGTTTGCTAAAGCCTCTTGACATTCCTGAGTGGAAATGGGAGAGCATATCCATGGATTTCATAGTTGGATTGCCCCATTCGCAGAAAGGCAATGATTCTATCTGGGTGATTGTTGATTGTTTGACCAAAGTTGCTCACTTTGTACCCGTAAAAACCAAGACCAATGCTGAAAAAATAGCAGATCTATATGTTGAGCATATCCTCAGACTGCATGGAGCTCCCACTAGTATTGTATCTGATCGTGGTCCTCAGTTTGTGTCCCAATTCTAGGAAGCCCTACACAAGTCCATTGGAACCAAAATTGATTTCAGTACCGCTTACCACCCACAGATAGATGGATAGACAAAATGAGTAAATCAGATCTTAGAAGACATGCTTCGCGCTAGTGTACTGAATTATGGCTCTGACTAGGAGAAATGCCTACCCTATGCAGAGTTCTCTTACAACAACAGCTACCAAGCCAGTATTAAGATGTCACCATTTGAAGCTCTGTATGGTAGACCTTGTAAGACACCTCTGATGTGGTCCCAACCGGGAGAAAGATCATTCTTTGACTCCACCAAGATTCAAGATGCCGAAGAAGGAGTTGCTCAAGTGAAGGAGAACTTGAGAATTGCTCAAAGTCGATACAAGAGCTATGCTGACAAAAGGAGAAGAGAACTTGAGTTCAATGTGGGAGACTTTGTCTATCTCAAGGTATTCCCGCTACATGGAACTGTCAGATTCCATGTGAAAGGAAAGCTTGCCCCTAGATTTGTTGGTCCATACAAGATTTGCAAGAGAATTGGAAAGCTCGCCTACAAACTTGAGCTACCTGAGGAATTGGCGGGTGTACATCCCATATTTCATGTCTCACAACTACGCAAGTGTTTGAGAGTGCCCGATGAAGTAGTTCCAATAGATACACTTGACATTCAAGATACACTTGAGTATAAAGAACATCCTATCAGAATTCTAGGCAGAGATACCAAAGAGACCCAAAGCAAGACTATTCCTATGTGTAAGATCCAATGGAGCAATCACACAGAGAGAGAAGCAACATGGGAGAAAGAGTCTGACCTCCGGCTATGATATCCTTACCTCTTTGAAGAGTACGTTACGCTTTAATCTCGGGGACGAGATTCTGTTAAGGGGGTAGGACTGTAACAACCCAAAAATCCAAACACTAAAAATACCAAGTACAAAATTTTTCTTAAAACTCCCAGGTGATGATGAGTGTCATGTATAGAAACCCAACCTAAGAAATGCATTAGGTCTAACCCCAACCCAAGTTAACACATAAGCATGGCATGTCATTAGTTAATTGTGTTTATTTAAATTCTAACAAATAAAGTATTGCATACATTGTTAACTCAAAATGTGATTTGGATTTCCATTTGAGTTATGATATGCTTAACAACTCCAATAAAATAATAAACCATAAAATAATTAAAACTCAAACCAAGGAATAAAGGTTTAAAGAGAAAAACTAATTCTATTTTGTATAACAAAAACCACACCTATTTTTATTATACAAAATAGCTAAATAAATTCCTAGTATTTATATAAGTATGTTGTGGGCTTCATATCAAAAACTCCAATGAATATGGTGCGCCAATTTGGAATCCAAATTTAAAAACCAAATTTGAATTCAAATCAAGGAAGAAGAAAAAGGAAATAGAAAAAGGAAATGAGGAAGAGGGCCTCGTAGCCGGCTCGACCTGCTCGGCTTCATGGCCCAGCCAGCCCAACCGCGCCCACCTTGCACTGACGTGTGCATGTACGTGGCCCACGAGCTGGCCCAGCACGCCTCAACCGCCCGTGTGTTTCCCCGTTTCACTTGCAGCCGCTGCCACCAGGCCCCCACGTGTCAGCCACATTCCAGCATAGTGTCGTCTTCCTCACCCATGCCTCAACCACCGTGCGACCAGGACCCAACAGCGATGGCAGGGGCAGGCCAGGGGGTCACGCTCGGGGCATGACCCTGTCCCCCTTGCGCCACGCTCACGCAACCCCGTGCCACCGTCTGATGTGGTGCACACACCTCCACCGCACAATGTCGTCCGCCATGGGAGCTCGAAGCTTCGGCTATAAAGCCACGGCCCTCGGTTGCCCTAGCGCTCATCCCATCGCCCTGCCGCCACTTGGTGGCCAACCACTTCACACCGAGAGTAGAAGGCTAAGGAGGAGTTCAGGAGAGGAGGGCGGAGCCACTATTGGGAGGAGGACCGGGAGCACGTCGGGGTTCAGAGCACCGCCGTGGATCAAGCTAGAGCGGACGACACTACACGGCACTACTTCCGGAGCTACACTGGCCATGACCCGTCACTGCACCGCCATCCTCTCGCCCTCAACACCGACGGTGAGCCATTCACCGCTGAGACCTCCTCCTAAGCCCCATGGACACGAGCACGCACGGGCGCACACCGTAGACAAGCGCACGGCCATGGCAAAGCCACTGTGGCTGCATCACCACAGTAGAAGCGACGCCACTGCCTTGGCTAGCTCCTTCTCGCCACAAAAGACTGCCATGCTCATGATCAGGGTAGACGTAGGTCACTAGAGGACCCCTAGAGGCCACACCCTGCCACGCCCGGAGCACCGCCGCCACCACGTCGACTCCACCATGGCCAGGTCCGCTGGGAGCGCCTAGTGTCTCCTTGTCTTGCATGTCCTGTTCGCTAGAGCCACGGGAACTCACGCGCACATCCATGACTGCCTTGATCGTCCTGCCAAGCCCTGAAGAACCGACCACCGCTCGCCGGTGTACGAGGACTGCCGCCACCCTGGCCAGCCAACTGGAGCCGTCCAGCCACCACGTTAGCTTCACCAGGGCACCCACCATGGTAAGGCCAAGATGATGCTCACCTTAGTTGAACACCCACACCGCTGGAAGGGGCTCACCGATGAGCACCGCCACGCCAATCCGCCGTTCGCCGTGGCCAACACGCTGAAAAGCCCCGGCCGCCACCTAGACTCCACTATCGTGTTCACCATGGCTGGGGAAATCTTTTCCCCACCTTAATTAAACACCAGCACTGCCGTAGGGGCTCACCAACGAGCTCGCCACCAGTGGAAGTACGCCGGGGAGGAAACAGAGGATTCATCCTCGCGTGGCCACACACGCACGTGCACTCGGTTCATGAAGACCACAATGGAGGAGATGAAGGGAGGACCTAGTCCACCATGGACGCTATCTTAGGTCCATGGACCATGAACCTGTGTCCACCATGAACCATGCACCATGAGCCAGCGCTGTGGACGAAGCCCAATAGAGGCCCATGGCTACAACATGGCAGCGTCATAGCTTGCCACATGTCCGGCCTGGCCCAGCCCAGACTGGCCCAACCCGAAGCCCGCTGGAGCCTGTTTGAGACCTAGTCTGTGTTGACCATTGACTGGTCAATGTTGACCATTGACCTAGCCCCACATGTCAGTGGCACAGACACTCTGGACCCACACGTCAGATGCTGATGTCATGATGACATCACGCGGGACCCACATGTCAGTAGCAACACAGCCGAGGTGACGTCATGCTGATGTCACGATGATGTCAGCTGCTGATGTCAGCAACCCTGGCCCCACACGTCAGTGACCTGACCCGTTGACTATTGACTCACCCTTGACTTGATGTTGACTTTGGCCGGACCCACCTGTAAGTGACCTGAAAGCCCTGGTCCCACCTGCCGGACTGATGACGCTGATGACGTCATGCTGACGTCAGCTGGACCCCACCTGGCAGTACTAGAACCAAGACGATGATGTCATGCTGATGTCATGCTAACATCAGCACACCACGTGGACCAGTCACAGCGTGACATGTGTCAGCCCAGGATTAATTCAGCCTTTTTCCATTTTCAGAAATAGATTTAATCTTTGGAAATTCATGACTAATTCATATGACCTCAGAAAAATATGAAACTAGGACCAAAATTCATCTAAAATCGAGCTCTACGCAATGAACCCATGTATGAGTGCATTTGGCTCTTTTGAATTTTCATTGCTTCTTTGTGGTATTCTATAGATGTCACTAACGCGACTATAATGCGATCGTTTGCAGACTCGGAGGAGAACCAGATGAATGAGGATCGTGAGTACCATGAGGAGTATGGAGACGACTACACTGAAGGTGCCACATCCCACCTAATCTTGTAGCACCTATTACGCATGGCTAATATTGAATTGCTATTGCTTTACTTTACTGCTACAGTCATATTATGATAGGAAATGCATGGTAGTATGCTTACTAGAAGGCCTTTACCTTGATGCAACCTTACCCCTGCATACCCTGCTATTAGGCTAGACACATGCTTACTACTATATATTTCATTACTCATACTTCTACTACGCTTATACTACATGCGTGGTGGAAACTAGTGTTACCTAGACTATGGGGAGAGTGCTACGTGTGTGACTTGGGTGTGTGGAGGATGAGGGTTGTGTCGACCAAGTTGGAGTATATGATGAGCCTGGGGCAAGTCTTGCCATGGGGTGCTACCTGGGCACCCTTGGAAATGGATACCTATGGTGGGTAAATGGTATATGAGGTGGTCCTAGGTGTGAACCTGTGATGGGAGGAGCCTGGGATGGAGGTGCTGTAGTGGCACGGTAAATGGAAACCCTGATGGAGACATTCTGGCTTGGTCACCCCTAAGGACTTACTAGTACTCAGATTCATCAGGAAGCCTTACATACCACTCGCCCTATATGGTGCGGGATGGCCGGACTACTTGGTAGGATATTGCCACTACTGCTAGGTTGATAGCGGACAGTGTAAGGAGGTACGGGGCGCGGAGGATTTCCCCCACACCCTTCTGAGACTTCATGGAGACCTTGTGGACCCGACTCATGACTCATAGTTTTAGCCACCCTAGACTAGACTTGGGGTGTACCAGGGTTGAATGGTAGAGTGGCATTATCCTAGGCTAGCAAGTGGTCGGAATCAGCCCAGTTGACGATGGTCAGCGAGGACGGCGGATCTTGTGGTTATGTAAAACCTCTGCAGAGTGTATGGTTGATCGATTGATACATATGCCGACTTGTCGGCTATGGACCTTTCTTGGGTTTTGCTTAAGCTAGATAGTGAGATGAGTCCTTCTCTTCTTCCCCCGTGAGAGAGTGTCGGTCGTAGCCAGGGGCTACGGGCCTTGAGATAGTGCCGAGAGGGAGTTGGCCTATCGACTGAGTGATGGTATGGTTACGGTATGGTGATGGTGTGGTGATGGTGGTGTATCGATCCTAGGATCAAAACCTAGCTCGGGAAAGGGAATGGGGTGGAATGTGTGTGGGAGTGGTGTTAAAACTTGACTATACTTTTATATATACTTGATATGCTAAATATATAGGAAACCCCAGCCTTATAGGTTCCTTTTGACTATATCCAACTTGCATCCAATTTCCACAAAGCAATGCTCATAGGGTTGAGAGTGGCCAGTACAAATCGTACTGATAAATTTTGGCACACAGGTTCTACTGAGGAGTATAGCTCCGAGGAGTTTGACGGTTGAGGGATTCATTCCTATGCTCGAGTTTGGCGATCTTATCTTCAAGCTGTTCTGAATGAATGCTACTTTTGATTCTGCCAATGCGGTGATGTAATAATTTATGTAATTCCACACTATTTGTACTCTGATATTATCGTTGTATGGATGTGATATTCAACTGGAATTTGGGTAATATGATCTACAAACAGTCTTATTACACTTCAACGCTGTGGATTTCCCTTCGTGGAAATCAGGGTCGTTTCAACTTGGGTCTTGAGCAATTGAAAGATAGAACGATCAAGTCAAGCACTATGTCTCAAGTTCTTTGCTTAACCATTATTCTAGAGTTTTTATAGGTTTTCAAAATAAAACTTAGAGCTTCCTTTGTATGCCACTCTCAAGTCTCCTAATATATGTGGTATTTGTGGATCCTCACCAAGGCAATAGTGATGTTATGCCTTTCTCTTCCTACAACTAAGTCTTATGTGGAGCTCATAGGAGTGGAAAAAGCATGAAAGAGCATACTTGTAATACATATATTGTAAAGTCAAACCTTGCATCCAAAGAGAGTTAAGTCATACAATCAAATCAAGATGTGAATGTGTGTGGATATATGTGGTGAATATATATGTTTGCTAACCTAATTCTACTATGCTCCTTGAAAACATATCTCCCTTTTGAAACCTAGAAAATTTTTTGCAAGACACATGGGCCATCTTATTCATTTCTCTTTTTTTCTCAAGCGGGCATCTGAGTACCCATTGTTTTCAATACCTTGGACACTTGTCCATTTTTTTCTCATATCCTTTTTTTATGAATAACTTTTGCATAGCCCCATGCTTCTTTTCTGTAACAAAACATTCGAGAGATAGCAATAAGAACTTGGGGCATTTATTTGGTGGATGGAAAACCTAGCAAGAATATTTTTAGTGTTCACAACAGTGTAGGAGTAAAATATTTTCGGGTGGATCTAGATGGATGTTGATGGTAGTTACCGTCCATCATAAACCGTCAATATAACTTGAAATCATGCATAAAAATGATCACCAACATAGACTTAGGGGTTTAAACTGACAATTTCCATGAGTTTTGGTGAATCTGTGTTTTCAGCAGGGTTTATTCAGAAAACCATCAAGGGGATCAAAACATCAAACTAAATTGTGCTTATCCATCACGTAAACATTTCCAGAAGGTTCCAGAGGATACCAGAAGCCAAGCCACCAAAGAAGACACGAAGGGGATGACTGGTGGGGCCAGTCGAGCCCACCTACGTGCCGGCTGGCCCCTAGGCCCACCTGTCAGTCTCTGTCTCGCTATGTTGGTTCTCTATTGCCTTAAGGATTGCCTCTACACCATTTATTCAAGTCGGTTTGATTTGAAGGTCCAGAATTGACGCTCTGGCCTATATATACTAGCCCCTACCCCCTCCCTCAGCACTCTACCATAAGTCAAGATTAGACTAGAAATTAGGGTTTCCAAAGAGAAGAGAATAGAACTCCAACTCTTTAAAGTTCTAGTATAGGCTAGCTAGCAAGATTTAAGTAGAGTTTGGGCTATTGCTTAGGATTCTGGATTCACCGTCTGGAGGCCGGTATATCCATTGTATCCCTCTTTATTTTATGACTTTGTGCTACTTCAATATTATGTTGCTATTTATTATGTTCCTAGTTTACTCTAGTTATATGCTTGCCATAGTTATGATTGATGATGAATATATGCATATGTTCACGAAGCGCTTAGCTCAATACTCAAGTGAGTTAAGTGGTCAACATTATGTAAGCATGGTGCTTAAATATTATTTACCTATAGATGCATTCTACACTCTGGGTCATGTGGTAGATCACGGATGTGACACTCCCATTGAGTCCTTTGTAGTCCACTCCCTGTTTGTAGAGCAAGTAGAACCCGATTGCAAAGGGAGTCAAGCTCTGTTCTTGATCTTCCTTAGGAATGTTCCTTATGCATAGATCCAAAGTTAATTATGCTATAGATGAGAGTGTATATATTTGGGTGTACAAAAGACTTAGGAATCTTTTTGCTCTTAACTAATCTCCTGCCTAGCTATACTATATTTATGATTATCTATTTCTATCTTTGAAATACCATCAATAACGTATACTTATCATACATGTATCACTTGACTTACCCCTATAATAGTATGAGAGCAATCATGTTATCATAAGTATACATATTTGTCAATATCTTTGTACCAACCCCATAGCTCCTCCCTGTGGTTAAAATATAAATAACGATACCTGGTATACTCCTGGGTGAAATGCTACAATGGTATATTATCTATGCGCTGGCGGATACTTAACATATATATATATATATATATATATATATATATATATATATATATATATATATATATATATATATATATATTTACAAGTGTTCTTAATAATTACCAACAATGCATTTCTGGCATCATGCTAGGGATGACAACTTAGTAAAAAGTGATGCTAAGAAATGTCAATAATGGAAGGCATGTTTTTACGCCTACCCCCAATGTAGGAGTAGTACATATGTGGGTCGTGTGTACGTGATCTTGATTTTAAGAGCATGACAAACCTCTCATAAGGGTCAACAAAGCTTGACTAAACTCAAAGCAAAACAAGCAGCATATATGTGGAAGTTTTCCTATTCTAAATAACATATTTGGCTCTAGTAGGAATTCAAGCTTTATCATACAAGAACTCATCATGTAGCATTTTTATGTTTTTAAAAGATAAATCTTTAGAACTTTAGTATCACTTGGAACAAGATAAACAGCAGCTCAGACCTTCTCATATCATATCCATCAATTACCTAGACTTAGATCAAGCATATGCTACCCATGAGTTTCAAGTTCAAAGTAAATTCTTATATCAAAACAGTCGTATCCCAAAACTCGCGAGAATTCAAGGCTAAAAACTAGGTACTTGAAAGGAATTACAACAAAGTAACTATTCATCATTTCTATTCAAGAGATTATCCTCAGAGTCCTTTTTATTTATTCAGCTCTTAAAAATAGAAAACTAGACACACACTTTTTATTTTGTTTTCATTTCATTTTTTTCATATCACACCTTACTAATATATATATAACTAGCTAAGATAAAAATTTCTTTTGCTTTTAGTTATGCATCTTTTTTTAATTAATGTAAAACAAACTTAAGAATGACAAAAGGAAAACAATACTTTGCCTTTTCCCTAAGCAGGATGTTGGCGTGGTCGAATATTGAAGTTGAGTGATCCTTCTTAGAGCAGATTTGCCAATGGATGTCCTTCTCATCCTGAAGTGGAGCGAGATGAAGACTACTAGGTGAACTTGCTCTTGATCTTTGTGCATCATCCTACAAAATACTAACAAGAATACTAAAACTTGTGGAACAGGTTAGGATAAGGGGTTAGAGTTCCACGTCCAGAGATTAGCCGTTCTTGTGGGTTTCAAAATATTTCCTTATTGGCATAATTCTAGCAGGATGTCTATCTACTATATTTTTTTTTGGATTTTCTCATTTATGATATGCAGAACAAAAAATATGTATGCATGGTATTTTTTTTAATTTTTATACCACCACAGTGAATATTCCCTTGGGTATTTACACCGTAGATCTATTCACAGCTTAGGATTTATAGTGTAATGATAAAATGCAGTCATGAAACTTATTATCTTTCTTTTCTAAATGCAATGCTAATGCAAGAAAAGTAAATATGCTAAAGTGAAAAGAATTCATGAAAGGCTAGAAAGTAAATATGGATAACTACGATGTTACCTCCAGGCGAGGGTTCAAAATTTTAAGTCCTCCGGACATGACTCTTCTCCTATTTTGTTCATTCTTTTGGTGCATCTATCGGTCCTGAGGATGGAGACCTTGATGGTGGCACCTCTAATGATGGTGACTCGGATGTGGCCTCCTTTTCTTTCCTTACCTACTTGATTTGTGGATTTGACTTTGGCGAAGTAGGCTCATCTTTCATAGGTTCTTCATTTTCTTCCCCTTCATCCCTTGGGAGTTGATTCTTTTGGTGTCGAGATGATCGACGTCTCCTTCTTGATTCTTTTGACATTGAGATGATCGATGTCTCCTTCTAGAGCAGGTCTTCTTTGGATGCTCATAAGTGGTATAACTATTGAAATAGCGGCGTACCTTCTCTCTAGGGAATTGAAAGTGGACTTGTCCAGATCTGACGTAGATGATCGTGTTTGTAGAGTTGAGGAACGATCTTCGAAGGAGGATGGGTGTGTCATCTTCTTCTTCACCCATGTCTAAAACCATGAAGTTGGCAGGGGCATAGTGATCATGTATTCTTACCATAACATCTTTCGCTGTTCCCTTCGAAAATCAAATTGATTGGTCCACCATCTAGAATTGCATATATGTAGGGAACATAGGTTCATCACCAAATAAGTATTCATACATTACCTTGAACATTATATTGACACCCGACCCAATGTCGTAGAAGGTCTTGTCTAAGATTCTTTGTCCAATGGTACACTCGATTGTTGGTACACCAGGATCATCCTTCTTAGCAAGGAATGGTGAAGCGAGGAGGTGGTCGTACTCTGATCAGAGTGTGTCGATCATGTTGACTGATTCTTCTTGTGGCTGCCTAACCTTATTCTTTCTTCTTCTATGATTGTTTTTTTCTTACTCACTGTCATCTCTTCGGGTAGGTACATCATTTGTGGATGTCTAGGAGATTGCAAGATACGGTTCTTGAAAGAAAACTTCTCCTTTTTATCCTTGATTGTGAAATAGATCTTGGCACTATCCACATAGATGATGGCTTTTGTGGTTCTTAGGAAAGGTCTATAATAGAACCATCCAATTTATAAGAGTACAAGTACAATAGCAACCACCGAGGCAGTCAAACCATCACACCTGAGCCCATATAAATCCATTAGTCCATCGAGTATCACGAAGGATCTCAAATCAACCAACATACAAGCCAAAAATCAACCAACATACAAGCCAATATCGTACATGATTCAACATACAAGTCACATGTTACAATAGGTTCACAAATAGTTTGTCATACATTAGAGTTCCAACATAGTTATTACAACATTAGTTTAATAGTAGCGGAAGCAACATAGTTCTAAATGACATCAACAGTAGTTTAGATACATAGCCAGTTTTCATAGTCATCTCCAACAAAAGAACAAGGGTGAGATGATATATAGAATGACCATGCCCATGGTCTTATTCCTCATCCACTATAGGAGCAAAGCAGTGCTTACAGTAGCCGTGGTACATCATGTTATCTACAACAATAGGGAAATAAACCCTGAGTACAAGAAGGTACTCAGTTAGACTTACCCATCATAAACCAAAAATAAGAGACACCAAGGATCATGCAAGGCTTATAAGTGGAGCTAGTTGACATCCTTTGCCTACAAGCCAATATTCATCTAGTATCTTTTAACTTTTAAATAACAAGTTTATTATTCCTGTTCCATTCTAGATTAGCACCTATCCTATTCCAAACATGTTGTGTACCATTAAATCATCACATTAGTAACCATATCAAGTTGAGCATTTCCATAACCCACATAACCAACACTTTCATCAATTACTACGATGAAGGGGGCTCATGTCAAGTTCTCACTATCCAGGAGACACGACGATTCGAATCAATTTCTACCCAGCTAGAGAATTATTCCTAACACACACCCATACTTTCCCTATTAGGGTCGCATCGGGTCACCTTTGGTACAACTTAGGTCCAAATCACGAGTAAGACCAGCACCGCACCCTCAAAGATACTACCAATCTACCACAAGGCTTGAGACTCAAACCTGCCCTTGGACTCATGCCATTGGCTCTCTGCACATCCTTACTGCCTCTAGGGTGTGCACTTTAACTGCTCATGTCCCTGGCCTAAGTTGAGCTACTCGACTTCACGGTCGGGAATGACTTATTCGGCCAACTATGTGAGAGGCATGCGTTCAACATGACAACAGGGCCTCCAACGGCCTGGTCCTTAAACGACATAGATGGATCACTATAAGTCACCACTCCTAACATATAAGATTCCACCTGGTATCCAATTATTCAACATCACTAAGTTATGTTCCACGATAGCACAATATAGCCAACCATGATCAAATCACCACCTATAGCTCGCAGGTGACAGGAAATCACCCGACTTCTACCAGTCTAAGCCTGGCTAAGCATAAAGGTTGATCCTAGACCTACATAGGATTCAAGATAGATATTTTGGGACAAGGAAAGTATATGCAGCAAGTGGTTCTAATAAACTCTTATAACCTAATGCATCAAACATACAGGACTCAAGTAATATTTTGTAAAACAGGGAGACTTAGAATGCTTCGGGGCTTGCCTTTCACAAACATGGTTGGCTGGTGGTTAGGGCACTCTTGGAGATGATCAACTTTAGGCTCACCTTTGCCTAGAGCTTCTTGGTGCTAAGCTTCCTAGTTCTTCTCTTGTGGATCGGCTTCAAGTTCCACCAATGTGATTTCTTTCGCTGCACCTATTGCATGCATATGCATAAAGTTTGTATCATGAATGCATAAGAAGAATTGTGAATGATATGACATGAGAACATGCATGATTCTATGTTGATGATTATATCAAATTACTTAGATGATAACCAAGTTGAAATCTTATTTACTGAGTAGGTGCATATCTCTTCTCTAGAATTTTCAAGAATCCACACTAAGTCCATTTCTGGACCACAACACAGTAGCTACAAGTTTAGATCATAATTGGAGTTTTACTCAACCAATTGCTATGATCTAAGACTTTCTGGAAAGCTCATAAAATTGCCTACAACTTTCATTTATTCATCACAAGATGATTACTAGCTATCTAGGTTAAACAATTCAATCATCCAGACATGTCTAGTAGACAAGCAATTTTTGGACAACAGACTTCTAATAGCTATAACTCCTAAACCATTTAGTCTATTACTATGAAAATTTGACACAATTAATATCAGTAAGTTATCTACAACTTTGTTAATAACAAATTTCACAAGAAATGTAATTATCATCATGAATTTACCAATACAAAAGAAACTACTCCTGTAGCCATCTAGCGAAATTATAAAGCAATAATTAAGTAGCTGCTTATAACCAATCAACTTCAAGCACAACTACCATTATCAGCATATCATATGCATCACAAGGACTACAAAAAACATTATGTTTATGCCAAACTAAAGTATTTAGATACCTTTATTAATTTCATTATATAATAATGTGATTTATGAGATAAATTTTTCTATTGCTCCATAAATTCAGAGAAAAATATATCAGCATACATATGACCCCAAAAGTCTACTGTGCAAATTTGATGCCAATTGGATAAGTAAAGCCCTCTATACAAAAATGACAAGTTGCTTATGTTTATTTTAGCAAAAATAGTTTAGCCTATTGAAAAGTGTCAATCAATAGATTTCATATTTTTATTAGCTTCCCTAAAACTCATTAACACTGTACAAAAATTTGCATGGCAATATGTTACTTATTTTTATCCTTATGATTTTCCTCAGAAAACACCATTTATTAAAAGATAAATAGAAAGACCTTACTCCAATCAAGTTTACTACAAGTTTAGTATTTTTCCTAGCTAGAGCATGGCAACAAAAGACCAGCAAAATTGGAATCACAATTTTATCACTTCCCTAGCTCAAGTTATGTATTTTACAAGATTACAAACAATTTAAAAGCACTTATTTAGCTCCATTTAATTCTACCAGAAAAATACCAAAAATAGTGCATTTCATATTTTTATCAAATACTACACTTCATGAAGATTTCAAAAAAATTTGGTTCACCAAAATTGGACACACGTAGCTTGAGATATGAATTTTTAAAACATACATTCAAATTTGGAAAATAAATCAGAAAATCAAAACATACACAAGCTGATAGCTGGGGCCCGCGATCAAC
Organism: Miscanthus floridulus; assembly: GCF_019320115.1. Classification (NCBI taxonomy): domain Eukaryota; kingdom Viridiplantae; phylum Streptophyta; class Magnoliopsida; order Poales; family Poaceae; genus Miscanthus; species Miscanthus floridulus. Next base: position 67,003,219 of record NC_089585.1, on the reverse strand, counting down.
GGGACCCACCCGTTAGCGAAACATAATAGAGGATAGTGTTTGATCGGTGATAGCTCAACGATAGTGAGGTCTCTAGCGGTAGCATCCTCACCATTGCATTCCCCATGATCGCCCGCACCTAGTGGTACCCCTCGGTAGACTGGCGGTGCACTGGAGCACCCTCGCCAGCGGTGATGGTGGACGACGGAGGAAGCGTGGTGGTACGCCAGCATTCTCTGGCCATGGTGTGCTAAGTCGAGGTGTGGCACGACTTCACGGTAACCTAACAAAGCTAGCTAGGGTGGGTTAGGGTTCCGATGAGGCGGCGATGAACTTCGACCGCATGCATGTCCGTGTGGCAGCGCATGGAGCATGGTGGTGCTCCCACCGCTCCAGCTAGATGGCAACAAGAGGTGGGTCTCCATCATGCCACCTACTCGGTCTATGGTTACCCAACCTAAGGTGCATGAGAGAGGATGGAGGCGATGGACCAGCTCGGCAACCATGAGCTCGAGAGCCACGACGGCCATGGCGGACGTGTTCTGGCACAACTAGGTGGTAGTGTCTAAATGGACGATGGGTTTAGATGCTAGGACCTATGGCAAAGACTAGATAAGGGAGAGAGAGAGAGTGGAGGTGCTTCTATACAAGCTGGCCACGATGAGCAAAAAGTGCGGTGGCGCTCCAGTGATGGCACGGTGGTGGCGAGGTGAAATGGGGCCTTACCAAGGCGTGACATGAGGTAGTAGTGGTTCGGGGAGGTAGAGGTGGAGGTGATGGAGCTATTGGTGTGAGGAATTGAGCGGTCGAGCTACGACAGTGGCGAGCAGGCATGGCGAAGCGATGGCGATGGCGCAGCGGCACGGTGCTTCGCTTTGCTCTAGCGTGGGCGAGAGAGAGCAGAGTGCGAGAGTGAAATGGGGCGAGCAGTAGAGACGCGCACCTTATCCCTCCACGCTAGCCTAATCGGCCAAGCCAGCTCCAGTGTATGGCTGCCATGCGACGTGCCTCACCTGCCCCTAGTCGGCCACTGACATCGGCGTGGACACGACCATCAGAGCTAATGACTGTGCCTGACGAAGCAACTTAGCGATCATCGAACTCCAAATCCGTTCGTTCTTAGAAAAAACTCTATTAATGAAAGTTATAGAGCTACATATGATCTACTGATATTGCTAAAAGGACTTTGGCCTAAATCCTAATGGTTTGCTGAGTTATATCATTGCAAAGTGCAAGCACTTGAAACTATAATGCGATCCCAGACTTAGAAAATTTTTCAAAGTAAAAAACAGTAATGCTATTGCTACTTGTGGACTATTTTTGAGCATGCTATGCACCAAATTAGGTCTTGACCCAAAAATAAAAGTTGTTACTCTAGTAAATTACTACAACTTTGCTTAAGGGTGCACTACCATGCATACTCTCTAGGGTAAAGTTCAACTTAGGTCAAACACATAACTTGAAAATGAAAGCCTACACCATAACCATGACCTAGAGGCCAAATGGGTCCAAGTCATGAATGCCAAAGTTGTTCCATGTGACATTCTAAACATGTTTAAGGTACTCCTAAGGTACCACAAACATTTTATACATTAGTCACATGTAAATCCTAGCATATGTAAAGTATTTGGTAACAAACACATGTGATATAAGCAATCATAGAGATAAAAATTGAGATGCTCATGCCCATGAATGATGAATGATGCTTGTGCTTATGCAATGCCAATGCCAAATGCATGATTAACACCTAGGGTGTTACAACCCTTCCCCCCTTAAAGAAATCTTGTCCTGAGATTTGCACGACTAACCATCTCTTGTCGAAAACCGGATAGACCTCACGAAGATAATCCTCTCGCTCCCACATAGCGTCTTGCTCACTATGGTTATTCCATACCACCTTGTAGAATTTAATGACTTTGCTATGGGTCACTCTTTCCATTATCTCAAGCACTCAAATACGTCTTTCTTCATAGGTTAAATCCTGACTGGATCTTGACACTAGCGGGTTCAATAGCTTCTTCGGGCACATGAAGACATTTCTTGAGTTGGGAGACATGGAAAACATTGAATATAGCTCTCATTTCTAGAGGTAACTAGAGTTTGTAGGCTACTAGTCCCCTTCATCCAATGATCTTATATCGGCCTACATATCTAGGTGCAAGCTTTCGCTTCACACCAAACCTTTGCACTTTCTTCATGGGAGACACCTTCTGATATACAAAATCCCCAACTTCAAATGCAATGAGACTTCTCCTTTTATCTACATAACTCTTCTATCTCGATTGAGTAGCTTCAATATGTTGTTGAATAATTCAAACTTGTTCTTCAGCTTCTTTGACAAAGTTAATCCCATAATACCTTCTTTCACCAGGCTCAATCCAATTCAGAGGAGTCCTGCACTTTCGACCATACAAAGCTTCAAAAGGAGCCATCTTGATTCTTTCTTGATAGCTATTATTGTAGGAGAATTTGGCCAAAGATAGCTATTTCTCCTATGAACCCATAGAAGAAATCACACAAGCTCTCAACATATCCTCCAGAATCTGATTCACTTGCTCAGTCTGACTAGCTATCTGAGGGTGGTAAGTAGAGCTACAAATCAATTGGGTACCTAGCTACTTATGTAGATGTTCCCAAAAATGATTAACAAACTATGGTCCTCGATCTGACACAATGGTTTTAGGCACACCATGCAATCGTACGATTTAGGCAATGTACAACTCTAGCGTACTGATGGGGTCGATATCTTTCCTTAATAGGGACAAAATGTGTAGATTTAGTCAAGCGGTCAACAATTACTGTTTACACCAAAATTTGGAAGAAGAATTGCAGGAACTTGAAAGCTCCCAAGATCATGTCCTCAAGAAATTGATTGCGTGAAGGTCGATATCAGCTGATTCAAATATAGCACTAGAATCAACTTTCTTTAGATAGCGCCAGTAGATAACAACAAAAGCTACGATCGGCGCTAGGAAAAACATGTTGGACTCTACAAAAAGGGAAAGATTAGGGTCCAAGGTATCTTAAATTAGGAATGTTTTCTCTTAGGCCAAAAATTTTGATGAGTCAGTGCTTAAGTAGGATTCATGCATAGGTTCTGGGTATAAATACTGGACCCTGGCTATTGTAAAGGACACACAATCAATCAAATACAAGTTACTTACTTTTTTGGCTCCAGCCACCCCTTAGGAGTAGGAGTAGAGTAGATCTCGGCGAGTTCTTCAGCGAACTAGGGCTGCATCAGGTCTGGCTAACCTCTGACTTGTCTATAAGTACTATCATGGCTTATACTTCTGTTCGTATGGCTGCATCAATCTTGTCAACCTCCACCAATGACTCTAGTATAAGGTAGTTATCGACTCTTGTTTAGTTCAAGTACGGCTGCATCGATCTGGTCATCCTCCACTGCTCAAACTAGATTAAGGACAAGTTATCGACTCTTTCTTAGGGTGGCGTCTTTCGGGTAGATTCATTAAGTTACTGATATTGCTTATTGCTTTCATTATTTATTTAATTATAGCAATATCACTTCACCCAATTGGGATTGATCTAGATCGGCCTTATATCCTGTTTAACCCATCATTTATTAACCTAAACTGATCTGATCTGCACTTTAAATAATGAGTTATGTTTTATCGGCTGTTTTATGTCAATCTTGATCGTGCATAGTGTGCGGTTAAGGCGTATCTAGTCTTGAATAGATTTATTGGCTAACAAAAACATGTTCCATGGCCCGTTATCATAGCCTGTGTGATTCTGCCTCACACCCCACTGTTAGCACCATAGAGTGGGGATCGTTATTTGGTAGATCTATTCCTAATAGGGCATGACCTTAACTGTGCGCTATGCCTGAATCGGCTGTTTTAGCCGATATCGAGTGCCTTTACATATGCAGTTCACGTCACGAGACCATTGAAGTAAAGATAGGTTGAAAGATGTGCTAGCCCCATGATCTTATTATTGTATTATGGCCTACATGATTCTGTCTCATGCCCCACTGATATTAGTAATAAGTTAGGGTCATCAAATCTATTGTTGTTTCTATGGCCTGCATGATTCTGTCTCATGCCCCACTGGTCATAGCGATAGATGAGATCTAATATGTTCATTAGATTTATCTCTATTAAATGGTTAAATGGTGATGAGCTGCTTCTTTTATATAAAAAAGAGATTCTATTACTTGAAGTCATTGGCTTAGCATAAACTAATTATTGTTGACATCCTATTGCCATTGACTAATATTTGTCTAAATAATGATATTCATCCTGAATGATAACCAAATTTTCTTCCACAACCCCATAAGCTTTAAATGATTTATTCTCATGAGTATGCTGGAATCGACTATTTAGTCGATTTCCTTCCACAATGGCTCTCAAAGCCACACATTCAGGACTGTCGGGCAACATCCGGCATGTTCTACCTTAAATTACTGATTAGCTTTCTCTCATTATCAATTGTAGGGTCAAATTGACTGGCACATCTCGGGAGGAGTGCATAGGCTCAATAATCTCTACATTGAAGCTAGGTGGATCTCTAGCTCCATTGAGTGGACCTTTCTGTCTTGCTCATGTGCTCTCAGCAAGGGACGAAATTTTGTGCCGACACATGTTCTGGCATGCTCGGTGGGACCCCACAATCATCATGGCAGTTCACAACAACAACAACATCCTTATAGGTACATTACGAAGACCTACCTGATGGAGATAAAGATGTCATCGGCAAAGCTATAGAAGAATTTCAGAACAAGTGTTTGTTGTCCTACACCAAAACATATGACAATACAATTGTTCAGAAATATCCACTACCCAGAGTTCTGTTGCATGGGCAGACAAATGCAGATGAGACTGAAGATAGGTGATTCTTCATGAATGCTATAAACAAGTCTGTTCATGATGCCATATCGAACCATAATGAAAGTTCTTTAACACATTCCATAACACCATGAAAGAGGTGTTTCATGGGTTTCCAGTTGATCAGGTTGGACCAGCTTATTACAACATTCCACATCCATCGACTCAAGGGACAAATCAAACTAGTACCAGCCGTCAAGAAGCAGCACCAGCTAGTAATGATGATGTCCAGGTAGTTTAGAGTTCATCTGAACAAGCTCAAGGTGTTACTACAAATCAAATGTAGTATAATCCTGGACCACTAGTGTAGCATGTGCAATAGCCAGCGGGGCAAGGTCAGAACCAGGTGATTAATTTTGGCACATCAGGCCACATATCATCGTCGGCTCAAAAAAATAGCACCATCAATTCAAAGGATCCATAGAGATATAGATCCTAACGTATATAACCAAAGACTTCAAGCAGCAAACTAGCAAAGGACCCAGCAAATAGAGACTCCATAGGGGTATCATTATGGCATAGATTATAACACCCTTCACATGATTTTGAATCTAGGGTATCAAGGCACATGGGATTTCAATCCATAGATGGGTCAGTAAGTGTAGAGAAATTCAAATTCACATGCCTGATGAGTTATTGCTAAAGGTGACCGAGATGATGAAGAATTAGTTCAGTCTAAAGCCAAAAGGGTTGACCTTCTCGTACAAACAGCCCATATCCAAAACAGTATGATTTGGTCACTCTTCCTACAAATTATAGGCTCCCAAAGTTTGCTAAGTTCACTGGCCAAGACAGCACAAGCACAATAGAACATATCAGTCGGATATCTTACATAATTGGGCGAAGCATTTGTTGAAGAGGCCCATCGACTTCATTTCTTCTCCTTGTCCCTGTCAGGGCCAGCCTTCCCTTGGTTTTCATCACTGCCAGTCAACTCCATTGCCAATTGGGTAGACCTCGAGAAGAAATTTCATACATATTTCTATACTAGGATTGGAGAAGAGAAGATCACCGATTTGACAACTATAAGGCAGAAAACTAATGAATTCGGCATTGAGTTTCTTCAGAGGTTCTGAGAGACTAGGAATTTGTGCTTCTCATTAAATTTGGTTGATGATCAACTAGCCACTTTGGTCGTTCAAGGGATGCTGCCAACGTGGAAAGAAAAACTGCTAGGGACAAGAATTTGACAACTTAGGTCAATTGGCTCAACGAGTGGCGGTGCTCAATAGCCAATTCCTAGAGTATGCACAGAGATACCTGATTCTAGAAGAGTACCACAGTGGCTGAAGCTTATAATCCATATTCAGTCAATGATGACTATGAAGATGAAGAAGAAGAGGTTGTCGCGGCTGAATGGAATTGGGGCAATAAGACAGTAATGGTACCAAATCCTTGGGGAAGACGAGTCGAAGAGAGCTATGACTTTGACATCACAAAATCAGACAAGCTCTTTGATTTACTGCTTGAGAAGGGATAGATCAAGCTGCCTGATAATCATGTTATGTTGCCCCCTGATCAGTTGAAGAATAAGAAGTTCTACAAGTTCCAAAACGCTACTTCTCATTCCACTAATGAATGCAAAAATTTTCGGCAGCATATACAGAAGGCTATTCAGCAAGGAAGACTCAAATTTGATACGCCTCAAAAAATGAAAGTTGATGATAATCCTTTCCCAAGAGATCAAAATATGGTCCATGTTAGGCTGCTCAAAGGAAAGACTAAGGTCTTGACATCAACCAAATCAAGAGAAGCTAGAACAGTTGATCCCGAGATGCAAATATTGGCTAACGAGTATAGAGAAATTAGAAGATGTCGCGATAAGCAAAAGAGCTAATATGAGTAAGGAGAAACATCAAAAGATGGGGTGATAAAGCCATGGGTTACATCTCGACTTCTATTGAATAAATGGCAGTGGTAGAATGAAAAGGATTATCAGCGTTGGTTAGAAGAGCAAGAATATCATCATCAACAGGAAAAAGAGAGTTATGAAAGAAAGCAAGTTGAATTATATTGGAATTGTCCTTTCTTTAGACATTGCTGGAATGAAGGTTTGAAAGTTGCCTACTAGGAATAATTATCTAGAGTGTAGCGATCAATATTGGGAGTTTAGGTAATCTCAAACCAACCACTGGTCTATCCATGCTCAAGATGCGTATCATCATAATAACATGGATCAGCGTTTAAAAAATGGAAGTGTTCATAATTGGCTTAGAAAAAGAGTTGTTGATCAAGACTGGGCTGATTATGAAGAAGAAGGCAACTGAGAGAGAATATGTTTGGCAGGAAGGCCAATGGTGTCCAGGAGGTTTGACAAGAAGCCAGAAGAGAAGGGTGCAACACCTAAGGAACAGAGAGTTGGAACAGGCTCAAGCGTTTGGTAAACCTCAAGTATGGCATGCTAAGCAAACAACTAATAGAAGGCAACCATCGACTAATATTCAAATGACTTTTTGTTGCCATCAGAGTTTAGAGCTCCTGCAGATCAAGAAGTTTATTTGGATTTCGATGAATCGGAGTATGAAGAGATAGTTGCCAAGCTGATGGTTATACAACAGGCTATATTTGATAAACCAGTCCAGTATTGGCACTTAAGGGCTTTATATGTGAAAGGTTTTATTGATGGAAAGCCGATGAACAAGATGTTGGTGGACGAGGGTGCTTCTGTCAATCTCATGCCTTACACCACTTTTTGTAAACTTGGCAAGGGACCTAGGGGATCTGGTTGAGACTGACATGATGCTTAAAGATTTTGGGGGTATGAATGTTGAACTAACAATCAGGGAGTAAGACTCTGCTCACCACGTTCTTCGTCATCGATGGAAAAGGGTCATACAGTTTGCTCCTAGGTCATGATTGGATTAATGTGAACTATTGTGTACAATCGACCATGCATGATCTGTTTGATTCAATGGCATGGAGATGATGTCAAGCTGGTTCATGCTGACGAGTCTGTGAGTATCGCAACAGCCGATCCGGTCTTTTGGGAACTAGGAGACTTCGAATGCTTTTCTAGCAAGATATGGGAAGGATGTAACGTCCCGCCTCTATGAGGCCAGGCCCTGCTTATATTTGGACAGCTTTTCTAGGACATAGACTAGCTCTCATAGACCCACACAAGTCATTTCTGTGCACTTTGTCCTCACTCATGTGCACCCGGGAAGGACTTCCGGTCGAATCACCCATCTTGAAATTGCTCTAGGCCAAGCACGCTTAACCTTAGAGTTCTTTAGAGATGAGCTTCTGAAAAAGAAGTTGCAACTTGTTGGTATGAGTATCCTATTAATCCTATTAAGCCCTGGGCTGGGATGTTACATCCTCACCCCCTTAAGAGACCAATGTCCTCGTCGGTCAATCCCAAGCTAGGAACTGTCCCCTCTTTGTAACAACCCAAAAATCCACACACTAAAAATACCAACTACAAATTTTTTTTCTTAAAACTCCCATGCGACGATGAGTGTCATGTATAGAAACCCAACCTAAGAGGTGCATTAGGTCTAACCTCAACCCAAGTCAACACATAAGCATGGCATAACATTTGTTAATGGTGTTTATTTAAAATGATAACAAATAAAGTATTGCATATAGTGTTAAATCAAATTATGATCTAGAATTCTATTTGCTTTATGTTATACTTATCAACTCCTTTTGAAGTAATAAACCATGAAGCAACTAATTAATCAAAGCAAGGAATAAAAGATTAAAAAGAGAATTATTTCTATTTTTGTATATACAAAACTACACCTATTGTTGTTATACAAAATAGCTAAATACCTAAAACTCCAATAAATTAGGTGCACCAATTTGGAATTCAAATTCTAGAACCAAATTTGAATTCAAACAAAAGAGAAGAAATGAAAAACAAAATAGAAAAAGGAGAGAAAGGATGTAGGCCTCGCAAGCCGCCTCGGCCTGCTCGACCCGCGCTAGCCAGCCCAACTGGCCTGCCAACCCATCCCAGTCTTCCCAGCGCGCGCGTGCGGCCCACGAGCCAGCCCAGCAGCGTTGCCCACGCCCGCGCACCCGTCTGCCTCGCTCGCAGCCACTGCCCGCTGGACCCCGCATGTCAGCCACCCCTATCTATAGTGTCGTCTTCCCCACCCATGCCTCAACCAACCTACGCGACCAGCGCCTGACAGCAGGTGGCAGGGGTGGGCCAGGGGGTCATGCCCGGGGCATGGCCATGTCCCCTTAGCACCGTGCCCACACAACCACGCATGCCTTTGGATCAGATGCACTGCCTCCGATCCTCCTCAATCTCTAGCCATCGAACGTTGGGCTCCATGGCCGAGCTTGGCTATAAGAGCCCCCCGATCCCGGTTGCCCTAGCGCTCGTCCCATCACCCCGCCGCCACTTGGTGGCCAACCACTTCACACCGATAGTAGAAGGCTGAGGAGGAGTTCGAGAGAGGAGAACGGAGCCACTGCCAGGAGGAGGACCGAGAGCATGCCGGAGTTCAGAGCACCACTGTGGATCAAGCCGGAGTGGACGACACTACACGACACTGCTTCTGGAGCTACATGGCCGCAACTCATCACTGCACCACCATCCTCTCTTCCACAGCACCCACGGTGGGCCCTCGTTTTTTCCCCTACTCGCCACCGGACCTTGCTACTCTGGCCATGGCGCTCCATACCATGAGCGCATAGGCCAAGGCCATCCCCGGTCTATAGGCACACAAGCACAGCACACCCACGTGCACTGTCGCGACCACCCCCGAGCCCTTGGATGTTGCAGGCCTCTCCAAGTCCCATGGATGCCGTAGCCGAGCACGCATGCCACGCTCATGATGCCGCCGCCATGGTGTAGTCACCACCGATCCAAGCACCAGACCACCTCCGAGCACCAGACCACCTTTGAGCACCAGACCACCTCCGAGCACCAGACCACTGGTCCGAGCACCTAGATCACCGGTCTGAGCACCCGACCACCTGGCCAGAGCACCGACCACCATGGCCAGTACTGCTGGGAGCACTTGGCGCCTCCTTGACTCACCTGTCATGTTCACTGAAGCCATGGGTAACTCATGCGCACAGCCGTGACCACCCTGCTGGAGCCCCATAGTGACCCGCTGCGCCTCGCCATCGTCACCATGTCGCCAGTGGCCGCCGGGAAGACCCTACCGGCCACCTGGAAATCGGAAGTCCTACCCTAAGCTCTAGACGCCCTTGCCGCATCCACGCGGATCCATAGGAGCCTACACTCCCCACTATGACGCCCCTCCAAGGCCATAGCCCCCACACCGACGCCACCAACGTGATCGGAAGGCCGCCGCCGTGGCTGAAGCCACTAGAGGCCCTGGAGGACCGCTCGACCTGCCCAACATGCCCGCTGGAGCATTGTGACGCCCACGCACACCACAGAACCAGCCAATGCCACTGCACCCGTGCCATTGCCACACACCGGTTGTACTCGAGCCGCCGTTCACCGTGACCAGTGACTTAGGAAGCACCATCCATAGCCCTAACCCCACCATTGCAGTCGCCATGGTGCAGAGAGGTTTTTCCCCACCTCAATTAGATGCCTGAACCATTGTGGAAGCTCGCCGGTGAGCACGTTGCCGGTGGGAGCGCACCATGGAAGAAATAGAGGAGAAGGGGTGAGTTGAGCAGTGCAGCCCTGCACCCGGTGCACATGAGCCGAGCCAAGGGGAAATGACGATGGACTCGGTCCTCCATGGACCCTACCTTAGGTCCATGGACCATGAACTTTGGCCCACCGTGAGCTACGCTCACGCCCACAGCTAGGAAACGAAGCCTAGTAAGAGCCCAACGGCGCCACGTGGCAGCTTCACAGCTTGCCACGTGTCCGGCCCAGACCGGCCCAGATCCAGCCCTGTCCAGGCCCAGACGAGACTTGGCCCGTATTGACCATTGACCGGTCAACATTGATCGTTGAACTGGCCCCACATGTTAGTAGCACAGACACTCTAGACCCACATGTCAGCTGCTGACGTCATGCTGACATCACACGGGACCCACACGTCAGTGACCCTGATCGTTGACCATAGATCATTGACCATTGACTCGCCATCGACCGACGTTGACTTTGACCGGACCCACATGTTAGTGACCCAAGAGTCCCTGGACCCACCTATCAGAACTGATGACGTTGCTGATGTCATGCTGACGTCAGCTGAACCCCACCTGTCAGCTCGGAACCAAGACGATAACGTCACGCTGACGTCATGCTGACATCAGCATGCCACGTGGACCAGTCACAGCGTGACACGTGTCAGCCCAGGATTAATTCAGCCTTTTTCATTTTAGAAATGGATTTAATCTTCAGAAATTCATAACTAATTCATATGACCTTAGAAAAATACGAAACCAGGGCCAAAATTCATCTAAAATCAAGCTCTACGCAATGAACCCATGTTTGAGTGCATTTGGCTCTTTTGAATTTCCAATTGCTCTTTGTGCTATTCTATAGACGTCGCTAACGCGACTATAATGCGATCATTTGTAGACTCGGAGGAAAACCTGACAGACGAGGATCGTGAGTACCATGAGGAGAACATGAGACGACTACACTGAAGGTGCCACATCTCACCCAATCTCGTAGCACCTATTACGCATGGCTAACATAGAACTGATATCGCTTTACTTTACTGCTACAGTCATATTATGATAGGACTTGCATGGTAGTATGCTTGCTTGAAAGCCTTTACCTTGACGCAACCTTACCCCCACATACCCCGCTATTAGGCTAGACACACACTTACTGCTATATATTTCATTACTTATACTTCTACTATGCTTATACTACATGCATGGTGGAAACTGGTGTTATCTAGACTATGGGGAGAGTGCCTGCGTGTGTGACTTGGGTGCATGGAGGGTGAGGGTTGTGTCGACCAAGTTGGAGTATACGACGAGCCTAGGGGCAAGTCTTTCTATGGGATGCTACCTGGGCACCCCTGGAAATGGATACCTGTGGTGGGTAAATGGTATATGAGGTGGTCCTGGGTGTGAACCTATGATGGGAGGAGCCCAGGATGGAGGTGCTGTGGTGGCACGATAAATGGAAACCCTAATGAAGACATTCTAGCTTGGTCAACCCTAAGGACTTACTAGTGCTCAGATTCACCGGGAAGCCTTACGTACCACTCGCCCTATATGGTGTGGGACGGTTGGACTACTTGGTAGGATATTGCCACTACTGCTAGGTTGATAGCGGATAGTGTAAGGAGGTACGGGGCACGGAGGATTCCCCCCCACACCCTACCAAGACTTCATGGAGACCTTGTGGACCTAGCTCATGACTCACAGTTTCAGCCACCCCATGACTTGACTTGGGGTGAACCAGGGTTGAATGGTAGAGTGGCATTATCCTAGGCTAGCAAGCGGCCAAAATCAGCCTAGTTGACGACGGTCAGCGAGGAAGGCAGATCTTATGGTTATGTAAAACCTCTACAGAGTGTATGGTTGATCGATCGATACATGTGCTGACTTGTCGGCTATGGACCTTTCCTGGGTTTCGCTTAAACTAGATAAAGAGATGAGTCCTTCTCTTCTTCCCCCATGAGAGAGTGTCGGTCCTAGCCAGGGGCTACGGGCCTTGAGGTAGTGCTGAGAGGGAGTTGGCCTATCGACTAAGCGATGGTATGGTGTTGGTGGAGATGGTGGTATATCGATCCTAGGATCGAAACCTGGCTTGGAATAGGGAATGGAGTGGAATGTGTGTGGGACTGGTCTTAAAACTTGATGAACTATTATTATTTACTTGATATGCTAATGCATAGGAAACCCCTGCCGTATAGGTTCCTTTTGAGTATATCCAACTTGCATCCAATTTCCATAAAGCAATACTCATAGGGATGGGAGTGGCCAGTACAAATCGTACTGATAAATTTTGGCACATAGGTTCTGCTGAGGTGTATAGCTCAAAGGAGTTTGACAGATGAGGGGTTCGTGCCTACACTCGAGTTTGGTGATCTTATCTTCAAGCTGTTCTGAATGAATGCTACTTTTGATTCCGCCAATGCGGTGATGTAATAAATTATGTAATTCCGCACTATTTGTACTCTGATATTATCGTTGTATGAATGTGATATTCGACTGGAATTTGGGTAATATGATCTTCATCGGTCTTATTACACTTCGACACTGTGGATTCCCTTCGCAGAAATCAAGGTCGTTTTAGTTGGTATCAGAGCCATACTTGACCATAGGACGAAAACCTTAGAAACGGATGATAGAATTGGACGTGAATAGCCCTTCTTTCGGTTATATACCGACCCTGCATTTACTTTTATGCAAGGCTTATCTATCATTGACCTGCTAACACCTATTCCTTAAAAACATGTAGATGGCAACGAATGTCGACTGGCCGCCTCTAGGACCGCTACTTCTAGACCACACCAAGCTTACCTTCGACCTACGTGAGCTCGGGGGTTTTGCACAGACCCTCTGCTGAGTTCTCGTCATGTTAGGAGTCCCTAATGAGCATGTCAAGGTCACCTACATCGGGAAGCCAGCTCAGGAAGGAGGAATCAAAGGATCGATTGTCACCTCAGTCGAGTTCCTAGCTAGCACTACCTTACCTTCTATCCCAGCTTTCACCGAGTTGACTATAGAGAACATAGTCGAGGAGGGACTGCAAGCTATTTCACACAAGGCACTTCGTAGAGTGATGAGGGACCACTATGAGCACCTGAAGATGACAAAGTTCCATCTACTTCCCTAGGCCCTCAACCTCAGCCTTACCCCCAGTGAGCAGAGTTTCGCAGCCGATAGAGTTATCCTTGCCGAGGAGGACAGATGCCTTTGTGTCTCAGCTATCCACATACTAGAGTAGGATAGGTACATGACCCAGCTGGAGTAGAGGAGACATCAGGACCAGGCCCTTCAGTGGGAGTACTAGGAGCGAGACTCGTAGGGAGCACAGGAGCGAGCTAGTCTACTGGAGACAGTTGCCAAGCTACAGGACGAGCTCAACCATCATGAAGAAGTCCATAGAACCAAGGTCGTAGATTTATAGGACAAAGCAGCCGACCTAGGCAACAGAAACCGCTACCTCGACAGCAAGGTCTTGGAGTTGTAGAGAGAGTTGGATGACAAGAAGGCCGAGTTCAACCGCAGAGGAGACAGAGAGAGGTCTAAGGGGATTGATATGCTGAAAATCCAATCTCGAAACAAGACCATGACTCAGGATCTAGAGGAGTTCAGGAAGAAGGCCGTTCACAACCAAGGTCACCTGATCGAGGCACTTAGGTAGAATGAGTACCTATAGGACAAGTGTGAGAGGACATGGCAGGTTTGGCAGAAGTCTAACAGGAAGCGCCTTAGGGAGATGAAGGGTATGTGGGATTCAGCTACCCAAGGAGATTCACAGCAAGATGAAGCCTAGGATAAAGGAGTTTGAGTTAGCCCTAACTCGCCTCAACCTAGACACCTGCCCTACCCTACCTAGGAGCCAAGCCTACTGAGGAGCTTGCCTGAGGCCTTAAAGTATGTGTCCCGACTTCATAAGTCAGATGAGGAGATTGAGATCGAGAATAGTCATATCCCTAGCTGTGGTGTACGAGTTACAGTAGATGACCTTGCATGGTCATGAGTCATGTCAGTGGCTTCCGTAAGTTGTACCCCATGATGTACCCCTTATGAGATGTATTATAAGACATTATGTGTAGTACGATTCTCACATGTCTTCACGTGTAGCTACTGGAGATGATGCTATGTAATAAAACTCATGTAATGAATGTTTTGGATCTTATTGCATTTTATGGATCTTATTGCTTCCTTGTAATGAGTGTTGGATAGTATAAATGATTTTCTTTAAATCGTCAAAAGCATGTAATCATACTAAATTATAAGCACTTATGGCACAAACACTAAAATTCCTATGATCCGTGTTGCAGATGCCGAACCGCCAATCTGATCGCCTAATGAACCGTGGACATGCGCCCACCCCTGAACTAGTTGAACCAAATGGGGGGCGTGGTAGCAACAATCGTGGCCATGGCCATGGCCATGGCCATGGCCATGGATGTGGGGGGATACCCTTCAACCTAGAGAATACCCCGCCACCTGAGGAGAACATTCCGCCACCACCACCACCGAAACCTAGTAGAAGTGATGGCACAACAGACCCAACTTCTTGCAGCCCTTGTGAATGGAGCAAACCATCGCTAGGGAGGTCAGCAGAATGACTTCCAAAGGAAGCTGGAAGGATTTCTGAAGCTAAGGCCACCTACCTATGATATCACCGACCCTGACCCGCTTATGGCCGATGACTGGCTCAAGGAGATGGAGAAGAAGCTTGACCTCACTACTTTCACCGACGATGAGTGTGTTGGAGCTGCCACACACTAGCTCACAGGTGTAGCACGTGCCTAGTGGGATAGTTTCAGTGATTCCCATGAGGACCCTACCAACATCTCGTGGGATGAGTTCGCCGAAGCATTCACTGAGTATCACATTCCCAAGGGTATCATGGAGGCCAAAGCTGAGGAGTTCCGCAACATCAAGATGGGAAAGGATAGGGTGACTGAGTACACTACTCGTTTCACTAATCTTCTTCGCTATGCACCGTCCTATGTTGTGAACTCTAAGAAGGAGAAGCTGTATTATTACCGCAAGGGACTTAACCCGCACATCAAGTTGAAGTTTGGCGGTATTGAGAGTAACACGTTGCGTGCTCTGGTGGATCGCTGCATCTAGATTGAGAAAGACCATGCTAAAGCTAGAGAAGAGTATAGGGAGAGGAAGCGTAAGCCTGAGGAGCCCTTCCATGGCCATGATCACAAGAGGTTCCATAGAGATGCGCCATCTAGGGAATGCTCTCGCCACAACAGGGATGACAACCCTAGATCGAGTAGGGGTAGTGGAGGCTACACCGCCAAATACTCTCGCCCTGCTCAGGATCGTTACACCCGGGACCATTATGCTCAGGACCGCAACACTCAGGACCGTTTCAACCGTTCCCGCTCTGTGAATGAATGCCCAACACAGAACCACTTCGCACCAAGCACAGGAAACTGGAAGGCACCCACGCCAACCCCTATAGGAGGTACACCTTTCACCTAGTTCGCTTGTGGCCAACCAGGTCACAAAGCCACTGAGTGCCCATAGAACTCAGCTGCTCAGAAGTCTCAGTTCAAGGGATCTGCTACCCGTGGATGTCTCAATCATCTAGACGCCAAGGAAGCACAGGCTACCCCTGACGTGGTGTACGGTATGTTTTTAGTTAATGGCAATACTACATCAGTTCTATTTGACTCTAGAGCAACTTGTTCTTACATATCATCCAAGTTTGCACAAGAACATAACCTGCCTGTAACCCCACGTGAAAAGCCTATCATCACCAGTTCACCCTTAGGAGACCTAAAATGCACCCACATCTGTAAGGGAGTGAGTCTTACCATTGAGGGTCTTATCTTTAGAGCCGACCTAACCCTGCTACCTTCCACTAACCTAGATGTCATCTTAGGTATGGATTGGTTAACCATTCACTGAGGTATCATATCATGCTGACCTAGATATGTCCAAGTGACCCACCCATCAGGCCAAGTCATTAGATGTGAACCCCAGTCCTAGAAAGTCCACCTCTATCTTGTGTGCCCTTAAAGCCAGTTCAGAATCACAGAAAGAGGAGAAGACAGTTCATGATGTGCCTATGGTCAGAGACTATCCCGATGTATTCCCTGAAGAATTACCGGGTATGCCACCAGACCGTGATGTAGAGTTCATCATTGATCTTTTGCCGGGAACAGGACCGATTGCCAAGAGACCCTATCGCATGTCAGTTGATGAACTGGCCGAGCTTAAGAAACAGCTTGATGAGCTCATCTCAAAGGGATATATCAGACCCTAGTGCTTCACCCTAGGGATCCCCTATTCTGTTTGTTAAGAAGGATGGCTCAATGAGAATGTGCATTGATTACCGAAACTTGAACTGCAGTCACCATCAAGAACAAGTACCCCTTGCCAAGGATTGATGATCTGCTTGACCAGCTCAGGGGTGCAAAGTATTTCTCCAAGATTGATCTCAGATTAGGCTATCATCAGATGAAGATTCGAGAGAGTGACATCCTAAAGACAGCTTTCGTGACTAGGTATGGGCAATTTGAGTTCACCGTGGTGTCCTTTGGACTCACGAATGCTCCCGCATACTTCATAAACATGATGAATAAGGTTTTTATGGATGATCTGGATAAGTTTGTGGTAGTATTCATTGATGACATTCTTGTTTATTCACCCACTGCCGAAGAACATGAACATCATCTAAGAATCATGCTTGAGAAATTAGCACAACATCAGCTCTACGCAAAGTTCAGCAAATGCAAATTTTGGCTATAGGAAGTTGCCTTCCTAGGCCATGTACTATCAGCTGAAGGTGTCGTAGTTGACCTAGCCAAGATTGAAGCTGTGAAAGAGTGGGATCAACCCCATAATGGGACTAGAAGTTAGAAGTTTCTTGGGATTGGCTGGATATTATCGCCAATTCATTGAGAACTTCTCCAAGATAGCCCGTCTAATGACCAACCTTCTGAAGAAGACTAAGGAGTTTGAATGGACGCCCGAGTGCAAACAAAGCTTCCAGAAATTGAAACAGAAGCTTACCACAACTCCTATGCTAGCATTGCCTGATATCAGCATAGATTTTGTGGTCTATTGTGATGCATTATGTCAAGGACTTGGTTGTGTACTGATGCAAGATGGAAGAGTGATAGCATATGCGTCTCGATAGCTGAAAGAACACAAGAACCGTTACCCTACCCATGATCTTGAGTTAGCAGCAGTTGTGCATGCCTTGAAGATCTAGAGACACTACTTGATAGGCAACAAGTGTGATATCTATACTGGATCACAAGAGCTTGAAGTACTTTTTCACTCAAGAAGATTTGAATATGAGGCAACGCCAATGGCTAGAGTTGATCAAGGATTATGACCTAGAAATTCACTATCATCTGGGGAAGGCTAATGTAGTCGCATATGCTCTCAGTCGTAAGAGGTACTATCACACTTTGATCACTGAATCCGTACCACCTGAGCTCAAGGAAGAGATTGAAGATTTCCAACTTGAGATACTACCGCATGAATTGTTGAATGAACTCCGCGTACAGTATGATCTCACAGATCGCATCCGTCAAGCTTAGAAAAGTTGTGAAGAGATCAAATATCTCTGTGGTCTGAATGAAACTAGGCTACAAGACCAACCACCAAGAAGATGAACAAGGAGCCATTTGGTTCAAGAATAGAATCTGTGTTCCATCTGACTGAGCACTACGAGAGGAAATTCTGTCAGAAGCTCACGATTCCAAGTACTGTATTCACCCTGGAGGTTCAAAGATGTATCAAGACATGAAGAAACACCTCTGGTGGAAAGGCATGAAGACAGACATTGCAGGACATGTGGCACGTTGTGACACCTACAACAGAGTCAAGGCTGAACATCAAAGGCCTGTAGGATTGCTAAAGCCTCTTGACGTTCCTGAGTGGAAATGGGAGAACATATCCATGGATTTCATAGTTGGATTGCCCCGCTCACAGAAAGGCAATGATTCCATCTGGGTGATTGTCGATCATTTGACCAAGATTGTTCACTTTGTACCAGTTAAGACCAAGACCGATGCTGAAAAATTAGCAGATTTATATGTTGAGCATATTTTCAGACTGCATGGAGCTCCTTCTAGTATTGTATCTGATCGTGGTCCTCAGTTTGTGTCCTAATTCTGGGAAGCTCTGCACAAGTCCATTGGAACCAAACTTGATTTCAGTACCGCTTATCACCCATAGACAGATGGACAGACAGAACGAGTAAATCAGATCTTAGAAGATATGCTTCGCGCTAGTGTACTAAATTATGGCTCTGATTAGGAGAAATGTCTACCCTATGCGGAGTTCTCTTACAACAATAGCTACCAAGCCAGCATCAAGATGTCGCCATTTGAAGCTCTAGTATGGCAGACCTTGTAAGACACCTTTGATGTGGTCTCAACCGAGAGAAAGATCATTCTTTGACTCCGCTAAGATTCAAGATGCAGAAGAAGGAGTTGCGCAAGTGAAGGAGAATTTGAGAATTGCTCAAAGTTGATACAAGAGCTATGTTGACAAAAGGAGAAGAGAACTTGAGTTCAATGTGGGAGACTTCATCTATCTCAAGGTATCCCCGCTACGTGGAACTGTCAGATTCCATGAGAAAGGAAAGCTTGCCCCTAGATTTGTTGGCCCATACAAGATTTGTAAGAGGATTGGAAAGCTCGCCTACAAACTTGAGCTACCCAAGGAATTGATGGGTGTACATCCCGTATTCCATGTCTCACAGCTACGCAAGTGTTTGAGAGTGCCCGATGAAGTAATTCCAACTAATACACTTGACATTCAAGATACACTCGAGTATAAAGAACATCCTATCAGAATTCTAGGCAGAGATACCAAAGAGACCCAAAGCAAGACTATTCCTATGTGCAAGATCTAATGGAGCAATCACACAGAGAGAGAAGCAACATGGGAGAAAGAGTCTGACCTCCGGCTACGATATCCTTACCTCTTTGAAGAGTACGTTATGCGCTTTAATCTCAGGGATGAGATTTTGTTAAGGGGGTAGGACTGTAACAACCCAAAAATCCACACACTAAAAATACCAACTACTAGTTTTTTTTCTTAAAACTCCCATGCAATGATGAGTGTCATGTATAGAAACCCAACCTAAGAGATGCATTAGGTCTAACCTCAACCCAAGTCAACACATAAGCATGGCATAACATTTGTTAATGGTGTTTATTTAAAATGATAACAAATAAAGTATTGCATACAGTGTTAAATCAAATTATGATCTAGAATTCTATTTGCTTTATGTTATACTTATCAACTCCTTTTGAAGTAATAAACCATGAAGCAACTAATTAATCAAAGCAAGGAATAAAAGATTAAAAAGAGAATTATTTCTATTTTTGTATATACAAAACTACACCTATTGTTGTTATACAAAATATATAAATAAAATCTCCTAAAACTCCAATAAATTAGGTGCACCAATTTGGAATTCAAATTCTAGAACCAAATTCGAATTCAAACAAAAGAGAAGAAATGAAAAACAAAATAGAAAAAGGAGAGAAAGGATGTAGGCCTCGCAAGCCGTCTCGGCCTACTCGGCCCACGCCAGCCAGCCCAACTGGCCTACCAACCCTTCCTGTCTTCCCAGCGCGCGCGCGGACCCATGAGCCAGCCCAGCGCGTCGCCCATGCCCGCGCACCCGTCTGCCTCGCTCGCAGCCACTGCCCGCTGGACCCCGCATGTCAGCCACCCCCATCTATAGTGTCGTCTTCCTCACCCACGCCTCAACCGCCTATGCGATCGGCGCTCAACAGTGGTGGTAGGGGCGGGCCAGGGGGTCATGCCCGGGGCATGGCCTTGTCCCCTTGGTGCCACGCCCATGCAACCATGCACTGGCCGTTGGATGAGATGCATGCCTACAATCCTCCTCAATCTCTAGCCGTCGAACGTCGGGCTCCATGGCCGAGCTCGGCTATAAGAGCCCCTCGATCCCGGTTGCCCTAGCGCTCGTCCCATCACCCCGCCTGCCACTTGGTGGCCAACCACTTCACACCGAGAGTAGAAGGCTGAGGAGGAGTTCGAGAGAGGAGAATGGAGCCACTACCGAGAGGAGGACCAGGAGCACGCCGGAGTTCGGAGCATCGCCGCGGATCAAGCCAGAGCTGACGACACTGCACGACACTGCTTCCTAGAGCTACACAGCCGCAACTCGTCACTGCACCACCATCCTCTCTTCCACAGTACCCACAGTGAGCCCTCGGTTCTTCCCCTACTTGCTGCCGAACCTTGCTACTCCGACCATGGCGCTCCATACCGTGAGCGCGTAGGCCAAGGCCATCCCCAGTCTCTAGGCACACAAGCACAGCACACCCACACGCACGTCGCAACCACCCTCGAGCCCTTGGACGTTGCAGGCCTCTCCAAGTCCCACGGACACCGTAGCCGAGCACGCATGCCACGCTCACGACACTGCCGCCATGGTGTAGTCACCACCAGTCCGAGCACCAAACCACCTCTGAGCACCAGACCACCGGTCTGAGCACCAGACCATCGGTCTGAGCACCCGACCACTGACCAGAGCACTGACCACCGTGGCCAGTACTGCTAGGAGCGCCTGGCGCCTCCTTAACTCACCCGTCCTATTCGCTGAAGCCATGGGTAACTCACGCGCACGCCGTGACCACCCCGCTGGAGCCCCATAGTGACCGGCGTGCCTCGCCATGGCCAAAGCCACCGAAGGCCCTAGAGGACCCCTCGACCTGCCCAATAGGCCCGCTAGAGCATTGTGACACCCACGCACACCATAGAACCGGCCAATGCCGCTGCACCCATGCCATTCCCGCACACCGGTTGTACTCGAGCCGCCGTTCACCGTGACTAGTGACTTAGGAAGCACCATCCGTCACCTTGACCCCACCGTTGCAGTCGCCATGGTGCAGAGAGGTTTTTCCCCCACCTCAATTGGATGCCTAAACCATTGCGGAAGCTCGCCGGTGAGCACGTCGCCGGTGGGAGCGCGCCGTGGAAGAAATAGAGGAGAAGGGGCGAGTTGAGCAGTGCAGCCCTGCACCCAGTGCACATGAGCCGAGCCAAGGGGAAATGACGATGGACTCGGTCCACCATGGACCCTGCCTTAGGTCCATGGACTGTGAACTTTGGCCCACCGTGAGCCGCGCTCATGCCACAGCTAGGAAATGAAGCCTAGTAAGAGCCCAACTACGCCATGTGGCAAGCATCACAGCTTGCCACGTGTCTGGCCTAGACTGGCCCAGATCCAGCCCTGTCTAGGCCCAATCGAGACCCAACCCGTATTGACCGTTGACCGGTCAATGTTGACCATTGACCTGGCCCCACATGTTAGTAGCACAGACACTCTAGACCCACATGTCAGCTGCTGACGTCATGTTGACATCACACAGGACCCACACGTCAGCGACCCTAATCATTGACCATAGATCGTTGACCGTTGACTCGCAGTCGACCGATGTTGACTTTGACCGGACCCACATGTCAGTGACCCAAGAGTCCCTAGACCCACCTGTCAGAACTGATGACGTTGCTGACGTCAGCTGAACCCCACCTGTCAGCTCGGAACCAAGACGATAACGTCATGCTGACATCATGCTGATGTTAGCATGCCATGTGGACCAGTCACAGCGTGACACGTGTCAGCCTAGGATTAATTTAGCCTTTTTCATTTTTAGAAATGGATTTAATCTTTGGAAATTCATATGACCTCAGAAAAATATGAAACCAGGGCCAAAATTCATCTAAAATCAAGCTCTACGCAATGAACCCATGTTTGAGTGCATTTGGCTCTTTTGAATTTCCAATTGCTCTTTGTGCTATTCTATAGATGTCGCTAATGTGACTATAATGCGATCGTTTGTAGACTCAGGAGGAAAACCTGATGGACGAGGATTGTGAGTACCGTGAGGAGAACGAAGACGACTACACTAAAGGTGCCACATCCCACCCAATCTCGTAGCACCTATTACGCATGGCTAACAGTAGAACTGCTATTGCTTTACTTTACTGCTACAGTCATATTATGATAGGACTTGCATGGTAGTATGCTTGCTTGAAAGCCTTTACCTTGACACAACCTTGCCCCCTGCATACCCTGCTATTAGGCTAGACACACACTTACTGCTATATATTTCATTACTTATACTTCTACTACGCTTATACTATGTGCGTGGTGGAAACTGGTGTTATCTAGACTATGGGGAGAGTGCTATGTGTGTGACTTGGGTGTGTGGAGGGTGAGGGTTGTGTCGACCAAGTTGGAGTATACGACGAGCCTAAGGCAAGTCTTGCTATGGGATGCTACCTAGGCACCCCTAGAAATGGATACCTATGGTGGGTAAATGATATATGAGGTGGTCCTGGGTGTGAACTTGTGATGGGAGGAGCCTGGGATGGAGGTGCTGTGGTGGCACGATAAATGGAAACCCTGATGAAGAAATTCTAGCTTGGTCAACCCTAAGGACTTACTAGTACTCAGATTCACCGGGAAGCCTTACATACCACTCGCCCTATATGGTGTGGGATGACTAGACTACTTGGTAGGATATTGCCACTGCTGCTAGGTTGATAGCGGACAGTGTAACGAGGTATGGGGCGCAGAGGATTTCCCCCCCCCACCCTTCCAAGACTTCATGGAGACCTTGTGGACCTGGCTCATGACTCACAGTTTTAGCCACCCTAGACTTGACTTGGGGTGAACCAGGGCTAAATGGTAGAGTGGCATTATCCTAGGCTAGCAAGCGGTCGGAATCAGCCTAGTTGACGACGGTCAGCGAGGAAGGTTGATCTTGTGG
The DNA here is from genome assembly GCF_019320115.1 of Miscanthus floridulus. Lineage (NCBI taxonomy): Eukaryota > Viridiplantae > Streptophyta > Magnoliopsida > Poales > Poaceae > Miscanthus > Miscanthus floridulus. Next base: position 66,980,064 of record NC_089585.1, on the reverse strand, counting down.
TTATGTAAAACCTCTGCAGAGTGTATGGTTGATCGATTGATACATGTGCTGACTTGTCGGCTATGGACCTTTCCTGGGTTTCGCTTAAACTAGATAAAGAGATGAGTCCTTCTCTTCTTCCCCCATGAGAGAGTGTCGGTCATAGCCAGGGGCTACGGGCCTTGAGGCAATGCCAAGAGGGAGTTGGCCTATCGACTGAGCGATGGTATGGTGTTGGTGGAGATGGTGGTATATCGATCCCAGGATCGAAACCTGGCTCGGAATAGGGAATGGAGCAGAATGTGTGTGGGAATGGTCTTAAAACTTGATGAACTATTATTATTTACTTGATATGCTAATGCATAGGAAACCCTAGCCATATAGGTTCCTTTTGAGTATATCCAACTTGCATCCAATTTCCACAAAGCAATGCTCATAGGGATGGGAGTGGCCAGTACAAATCATACTGATAAACTTTGGCACATAGGTTCTGCTAAGGAGTATAGCTTCGAGGAGTTTGACGGATGAGGGGTTCATGCCTACGCTCGAGTTTGGCGATCTTATCTTTAAGCTGTTCTGAATGAATGCTACTTTTGATTCCACCAATGCGGCGATGTAATAAATTATGTAATTCCGCACTATTTGTACTCTGATATTATCGTTGTATGGATGTGATATTCGACTGGAATTTGGGTAATATGATCTTCAATGGTCTTATTACACTTCGACGCTGTGGATTTCCCTTCACAGAAATCAGGGTCGTTTCACTCTTGGCCACATCCGTGTGTCCAGTGCCAGCGCATGTGCCATGCTGTGTGACCACTCTAGGACCACTTTAGCCATGCACACCATGCCTACGCAACTATGACACACGTGCTTGTGAAACCACAAGAGTCGGGTTTGATACCATTCTATAACGTTCGGCCTCTATGAGGCTGGGCCCGCTTACATCTGACAGCTTTTCTAGGACATAGACTGCCCTCACAGACCCACACAAGTCTTTTCTACGCACTTTGTCCTCACTCATGCGCACCTGGGAAGAACTTCCTAGTTGATCACCCATCTTGAAATTGCTCTAGGCCAAGCACGCTTAACCTCAGAGTTCTTTAGTGATGAGCTTCTGGAAAAGAAGTTACAACTTGTTGGTATGAGTATCCTATTAATCTTGTTAAGCCCTGGGCTAGGATGTTACAAAGGAGGCTTCATTAGAGTCAATAATGAAAGCCAATAGCCGATCCAAGCAGTCGGCTTTAAAAATTTGTTTTAATGGATAATCCAATAGATGGTACAGATGGCAAGCTAGGACATGGCTTCACGGCGGCCGATGAATTAGAAGAAGTAGATATTGGTTCTGGAGATAGACCTAGGCCGACATATGTAAGTGCCAAATTGGATCCTGAGTATAGGCGAGAGTTAGTTAATTTATTAATGGAATTTAAAGACTATTTTGCTTGGGAATACTATGAGATGCCTGGTCTAGACCGATCAATTGTTGAACATCGGTTGCCAATCAAACCTGGATATCGGCTGTTTAAACAAGCTCCAAGGAGATTCAACCCAAACATGCTTGATGATATCAAAAAGGAGACTGAAAGGTTACTAGAAGCAAAGTTTATCCGACCATGCTGATATGTAGAGTGGATATCGAATGTTGTCCCTATGTATAAGAAGAATGGAAAATTAAGAGTTTGCATCGATTTCAGGGATCTGAACAAAGCCACACCCATGGATGGTTATCCGACGCCAATAGCTGATATGTTAGTAGATGCAGCAGCCGGGCACAAGGTTATTAGCTTCATGGACGGCAATGCAGGATATAACCAAATTTTCATGGCTAAGGAAGACATAGCAAAGACCACTTTCAGGTGCCCTGGTGCAATCGGTTTATTCAAGTGGGTTGTGATGACCTTTGGTCTGAAGAATGCCAGTGCAACTTATCAAAGGGTGATGAATTATATTTTTCATAAGTTGATCGACAGAATTATTGAAATCTACATCGATGATGTGATGATAAAATCCAAAGGGTATAGGGAGCATCTAGCTAATTTGTGGGAGACTCTGGAATGCACAAGAAAATATAGTCTAGAGATGAATCCTAATAAGTGTGCTTTTGGAGTGTCAGCTGGACAATTCTTGGGTTTCATGGTCCACAAGAGAGGAATCAAAGTTGGTTAAAAAAGCATAAAGGCAATTGATGAGGCAGTTCCCCCAACTACTAAAACAAAGTTACAATCTTTGCTTGGTAAGATTAATTTCATTAGAAGATTTATTTCAAATTTGTTGGAAAGAGTTCTACCATTTTCTCCCTTGTTGAAGTTGAAAAATGATCAATAATTTAAGTGGGGTGACATACAACAAAAGGCGTTTGAAGAAATAAAAGAATACATGAAGTGTCCACTTGTGCCGGTCCCTCCTCAGCAAGGTAAGCCTTTTAAGTTGTACATATCAGCCGATGACAAAACAATTGGATTGGCCTTGATGTAAGAGTTTGAGGGAAAAGAGCGAGTTGTTTTCTATCTGAGTAGAAGGCTCCTAGATCCAGAGACAAGATATTCTCCCATCGAAAAGTTATGCTTGTGCTTATATTTCTCTTGCACTAAGTTGCAACACTACTCATTATCGGCCAAATGTATGGTTGTTTCCAAGGCTAATGTGATTAAGCACATGTTATCAATGCCAATACTGAATGGGAGAGTGAGAAAGTGGATTCTCGCATTATCGGAATTTGACTTGAAGTACAAATTAACTAAAGCAGTCAAAGGACAAATAATGGCCAATTTTGTCACCCAGCATCATAAGCCAAGCATTGATTATGTAGAGCCGATGCCTTGGACATTATTCTTTGATGGATCATCATGCAAGCAAGGTGGTGGCATTGGTATTGTTATTATTTTGCCTCAGGGGGCAAGTTTTGAGTTTGCTCTTCTAACTAAACCAATGATTACCACCAACCAAGCAGAATATGAAGCTATTCTTAAGGAACTTCAACTTGTTCATGAAGTAAAGGTCGAAGCAATTGAAGTATTTGGAGATTCATAGTTAATTATTAATCAGTTGATTGGCCTATATGAGTGCAAAGAAGATACTTTGAAAGGATACTATGATGAGTGCCAAAAGTTGCTCAAAGAATTTTTTCATGTCTCTTTCCAACATATTCCGAGAGCGCAAAACCAAGAGGCTAATCATCTAGCTCAAAGTGCATCAGGATATCAAGTATTTTGAGAAGTCTTGGGTAGTGAAACCTCGAATAATGATTGGAGAGTCAAAATAGCCGATTACCTTAGAAATCCATCATAGAAAGTTGCTAGAAAGCTAAGATATAAATCGACTAAGTATGTTTTATTGGATGATCAGCTGTATTACAAAATAGTCAATGAAGTATTGCTCAAATGCCTAAATTGAGAGGAAGCTAAGGTGTTGATGGGCGAGGTGCATGAAGGGATGTGTGGAGCTCATCAATCGGCTTATAAGATAAAATAGATTATTCGCAGAACTGGATATTTCTGACCAACAATATTGAAAGACTATTTTAAATATTACAAGGGGTGCCAGGACTCTCAACGTTTTGGTAATGTCTAGAAATTGCCTACATTGGCCATGAATCCAATAATCAAGTCAAGGCAGTTTTGAGGTTGGGGAATTGATTTAATTGGCCAGATTTTTCCACCCTCAAGCAAAGGACATAAGTTCATATTGGTAGCAATAGATTACTTCACTAAATGGGTTGAGGCAATTCCTTTGAAGACGGTAACCTCAAAGCACATGGTTGATTTTGTCAAGGAGCACATTGTGTATCATTTTGGGATTCCTCAAATTATAACTATTGATCAAGGGACAATGTTCACATCAAAAGAGTTCAGAGATTTTGCTGCCAGTATGGGAATCATGCTACTAAATTCTTCTCCTTACTATGCTTAGGCTAATGGCTAGGCAGAGGCGTCCAATCAGATTATGATTAAGCTGATCAAGAAAAAGATTGAGGAACAGTCAAGGAAGTTGCATTCAATGCTTAATGAGGCACTGTGGGCATATAGGATGGCCTATCATGGATCAATTAAAATGTCGCCTTATGAACTTGTGTATGGCCATAATGCAGTTCTTCCTTGGGAAGTTCAGACTAGATCGAGGCGTGTTACATTGCAAAAGGATTTGTCAGCCGAAGTCTACAAGAATCTTATGATAGATGACTTAGAGGACTTGAGTTGCTTTTGGCTGCATGCTCTTGAAAATATCAAAGCCAATAAACTAAGGGTTGCAAAATATTACAATAAAAAGGTCAAGATTAAGCAATTTTTTGAAGGAGACTTGGTCTGGAAAGTGAAATTGTCGACTAGGTCAAAGGACAGTAAGTTCGGCAAATGGTCACCTAATTGGGAAGGACCTTATCGGATCAAACATTGTGCGTCTAGTAATGCTTATATTTTGGAAACATTAAGAGGAGAGGAAGAATTTGACAAAGCAATCAATGGGAAATATCTAAAGAAATATTACCCTAGCGTTTGGATTAATACTTGATAACCGATTTGTTCGGTCGTCAGCTCTAATAGTCGATATCAGAAAGGTATCGCCTCTAGTGCAAAAAATAAACCCAAAGGGGTAAGAGCTAGTATGATGTGTATCGCCTATAGGAGCAAAGCAAACATGGACAAAGTGATGCATATAATATGAAGTATGAAGCAAAGGAAAATCACTCAAGATGGAGAATTGTTTGCTAAATATTACCTATTACAAACTATGGGTCGAAAAACACTTTAGTTACTATATCATCGGCCTGAGAAATGAAGGCTATAGAGTTGGTGGCACTGAAGAAATCCTCAATCAGATGCTCATGATCCCCAGGGTGTGCTGCGGCTAGAAAACCATTGGGAAGAAACCAAAGTTCGTGGCCAGAACGGGCTTGCACAGTAGCCAACGCCATGGCGGCAACCATGAAGAATGCCATGCAAAGCAACCTCCCTGACACAATTCAGGATGTCATGTAGGTCAACCACTAGGACGGTGCCTCTAGCATTGACAAATCCCACCATGTACTCTGCAGCCAATCGAAGGCTTTCCAGTTGAGCGGACAAATCTAAAAGATTTAAAGGGGAGATGATCAGGATCTTGAAGATGAAATTGAGCGGAACCAAAAGTTATGATAGATATCTCACCCACAATTCTAGCCTTAGCCTTGGCCAACCTATCCTCCACCAAATCGGCCTCTAGAGGCAATCGACATCGGACCATGGCCAGAACTGATTCTACGAGGGAGAGATAGTCGGTGAGATTCTGGCCATGCCTGTCGATGGAGGCAAGCAGGTCATCATTGTTGACCTGCCTCCTTGGATAGCAGGGAAGCTGGTGGTGAGCTATTGATGAAGAGAACCTTGAAGGCTGAACAGAGTTGGCCCTATGCCCCGAAGCAGTGAGAGCATCACGAGTTGCACCCTCCTAGGTGATAAAGGCAGCTGGCGTGATGATGCAGCTCCATTGAGGGCCTCCTCAGCGGACCTCTTGTTGTTCTCTATGATCTCAAACTTATGGGAAAGTAGAAACTACACTAAAAACATGAAAGGTTTGAGACAAAGTAGGATGTTTTTCGATCCACAGTCATGGCCCGTATATATACCCTAGGAAGGTGAGAAGATAGATTTCATCGGGGGTGTGTAATCGAAGTCAGATACGGAAACGGATCGACACTCTAGAAATTCAGGGGATAGAAAGGACACGAAAGAATAACGTTGACCAGCGATCGACCCATTGAGGCTTCTTTTGGATTTAAGGGAGTCCGGATCCCCACAAGGCCGAAGGTCATCATGAACCAAGTCACGTCGGTCCATTATAAAATTATTCCAAAGAAGGGGGAAAGCCGCCTACCTAACAGATGCCTAGCTAATTTCTCTGTGACTGGGAAACTGTGGGAAAGAAGCCTATGGCTTTCTCGATGGGCATTTGATGGAGCGAACAAGGGAATGGTGTCCACATATTTTAGCCCTTGCAAACACTAGAACAGCTCTACGAACATAAAGAGAAGACTCAGGTAATATCACAAGAATTCTTCTAACCACAGTAGCTGATCCTCTTGCCCGACAAGGCGCTAAGATGAGTGACATAATCACCCTATACACAAGAATTCTTCTAACCACTCAAGATCTTCATGGTAGAAAGATAGACCATGGAGGGTCCAGGCAGAGTCAGAGGCACTCGAGGGAGCACATAGAAGAGAGACATAGCTAAAATGTTGAGTTGCTCTCGCCAGAGTCAGATAGACATTTTATAGTCGGCCTAAAAAGATGGATCCAAGCACCCGTGAAGCAATGATGCTCCCGTAAAAGTTTTGAAGCATGGGCTCATAAGCTGACATAGACGATGACAAATAGTAAACCCCATATCAAGATTCTCTACCCATGACTGTGTACCTATCGGGGGTACAGACGTGATAATTTTAGAATAAAATTACTTTTATCCCAAAATTAGGGGGCATGTGTTTACACCAAAATTTGGAAGAAGAATTGCAAAAACTCAAAAGCTCCCAAGATCATGTCCTTAAGAAATCGATTCCATGAAGGTCGGTATCAGCTGATTCGAATACAACATTGGAATTGACTTTCTTCAGATAGTGCCAGTAGATAACGACAAAAGCTATGATTGGCGCTGGGAAAAACATGTTGGACTCTACAAAAAGGGAAAGATTATGGTCAAAGTTATCTTAAATTAGGAATGTTTTCTCTTAGACCAAAAATTGTGATGAGTCATGCTTAAGTAGGATTCATTCGTAGGTTTCAGGTATAAATATTGGACCCCGGCTATTGTAAAGGACACACAATCAATCAAATACAAGTTACTTACTTTCTTCGGCTCCAGCCACTCCTTAGGAGTAGGAGTAGAGTAGATCTCAGCAAGTTCTTCAGCAAGCAGGGCTGCATCGGTCCGACCGACCTCCGGCTTGTCTATAAGTACCATCATGGCTTATACTTTTGTTCATACGGCTTCATCGATCCGGTCGACCTCCACTGCGACTCTGGTATAAGCTAGTTATCAACTCTTGTTTAGTTCAAGTACGACTACATCGATCCGGTCGACCTCCACTACTCAAACTAGATTTAGGTCAAGTTATCGGCTCTATCTAAGGGTGGCGTCCTCTGGGTAGATTCATTAAGTTACCGATATTATGTATTGCTTTCATTATTTATTTAATTACAGCAATATCACTTCGCCTAATTGGGATTGATCTAGATCGGCCTTATATCCTATTTAACCCATCATTTATTAACCTAAACTGGTCTGATCTGCACTTTAAATGATGAGTTATATTTTATCGGTTGTTTTATGTCAATCTTGATCATGCATAGTGTGTGGTTAAGGCGTATCTAGTCTTGAAAAGATCTATTGGCTAACAAAAACCGTTCCATGGCCCGTTATCATGGCCTATGTGATTCTACCTCACACCCCACTATTAGCACCGTGGAGTGGGGATCATTATTTGGTAGATCTATTCCTAATAGGGCATGACCTTAACTGTGCGCTATGCCTGAATCGGCTATTTTAGCCGATATCGAGTGCCTTCACATATGCTGTTCACGTCACGAGACCAGTTGAAGTAAAGATAGGTTGAAAGATGTGATAGCCCCATGATTTTATTATTGTATTACGGCCTGTATGATTCTTCCTCATGCCCCACTAATATTAGTAATAAGTTATGGTTGTCAAATCTATTGTTGTTTCTACGGCCTACATGATTCTACCTCATGCCCCACTGGTCATAGCGATAGATGAGATCTAATATGTTCATTAGATTTTATCTCTATTAAATGGTGATGACCTACTTCTTTTATATAAAAAGAGATTCGGTTACTTGCAGTCATTGGCTTAGCATAAACTGATTATAGTTAACATCCTTTTGCCATTGACTAATATTTGTCTAAATAACGATATTCATTCTGAATGATAATCGATTTTTCTTCCACAACCCCATGAGCTTTAACTGATTTATTCTCATGAGTATGCTCACAATGGCTCTCAGAGCCGCACATTCAGGACTGTCTGGCAACACTAGCATATTCTGTCTTAAATTACTGATTAGCTTTCTCTCCTTATCAATTGCAGGGTCAAATTGACTGGCACGTCTCGAGAGGAGTGCGTAGGATCGATAATCCCTGCATTGAAGTTAAGCGGATCTCCAGCTCCATCGAGCGGATCCTTCTGGCTTGCTCGTGTGCCCTCGGCACGGGACAAAATTTCATGGCGACAATTACCCATATGGAATCATGAACCTTTTCGGTGGTTGGAAGCCCAACTATAAAATCCATACTGATGTCATCCCATTTCCAACTTGGGATAGACAGTGGCTAAAGTAGTCCAGTCGGCTTCAAATGATTGGCCTTGACCCAACTAGCAATTATCGCATCTAGCAATAAATGCTACAATTTCTTTCTTCATTTTTGTCCACCAGAAGCGTGCTTTCGGGTCTTGGTACATTTTACTGCTACTTGGGTGAATGGACAAATTAGAAGAGTGTGCTTCCTCTAGAATTTGTTTTCTCAATTCTCTATCTTTCGGCACAATAAGCCGATCCTTAAACCATAGCACACCCCTCACATCTAGCCGAAAATATTATGGTTTCTTCCTGTTTCATCTTTCTTTTAATATGAATATGCCCTCATCGGTCTTTTGGAGCTCAATGATTTTAGACTTAAGAGAGCAACTAACAGTGACATTGTGTAAGACTGCGAGATGCAATAAGTTGAAACCATCTTCCAACAAGGGATTACACTGATACTTCCAGCTTAAGGCGTCTGCAACCACATTCAGCCTTTTCCTGTATGATAATGTACTTCTAGGTTGTAATCCTTGATCAATTCCAACCATCTTCTCTGCCTCATGTTCAATTCAGGTTGGGTGAAAATGTACTTGAGGCTCTTGTAATTGGTGTAGATATGGCAAATATTACCAAGCAGGTAATGTCTCCAAATTTTAAGAGCATATACAACTGCTACTAATTCTAAATCATGGGTTGGATATTTGACTTCATGATTTCTCAGTTGTCGCAAGGCATAAGCAATGACTCAGCCTTCCTGCATTAGAACACACCCCAAATCGGTACTCGATGCGTCGCAAAACACATCAAACTATTTCTCAATGTTAGGCTATGCTAAAACATGAGCAGTAGTTAGCAATGTTCATAAAGTGTGAAAAGCTACCTTACACACTGGTGTCCATACAAATTTCTCATCCTTCTAAAGCAACCTAGTATGGGCTTGGCAATTTTGGAGAAATCCAGAATAAACCGACAGTAATATCCTGCTAAGCCAAGAAAACTCTGAACCTCATGAACGGAGGTTGGGGCTTTCCAATCAAGAACCTCCTACACCTTGGATGGGTCTACCGAGATTCCATCTTTAGATAAAACATGTCCTAGGAAAGGTACTTTCCTCAACCAGAATTCACATTTACTAAATTTAGCATATAACTTATGCTCTCTTAGCCTAGACAACACCACTCTCAAGTGCTCTAGCGTGATCTTTTGCATTCTCAGAATAGATCAAGATATCATCGATAAACATGACCATAAACTTATCAAGCTTGGGCATGAATACCAAGTTCATTAAATACATGAAATAGGCAGGAGCATTGTTCAACCCAAAGGACATGACTAAATACTCATAAAGGCCATACCTAGTGGAAAAAGCCATCTTAGGTATGTCCTCAGGCCTAATCTTGATTTGGTGATAACTTGACCTCAAATCAATCTTAGAGAACACTTTTGCTTTTACCAATTGATCAAATAAGATATCAATGTGAGGCAAAGGATATTTGTTCTTGATAGTAACAACATTGAGTGGTCAATAGTCCACACACATCTGCAAAGACTTGTCCTTCTTTTTCACAAATATGGTTGGACAACCCCATGGGGATGAACTACGGCGAATGAGACCCTTTTCTAAGAGCACTTGCAATTGGGTCTTCAATTCTGCTAACTCATTTGGCGACATTCTATAAGGTCTTTGGGAGATGGGCCATGTACCTGGTATTAACTCAATCTTGAACTCTATATCCCTGTCGAGTGGTAACCCGGGCAATTCATCTAGAAAGACATCCAAAAACTCACATACTATAGGAATATCAGCAAGGGCCACAGGCTGGATAGCATTGACCACATTTTGGAGATCAAACTCCCTAGAAAGAGGTACTAGAAAAGCATCGTTATTCCTAGGGTCTCTCAACATAATGGTTCTAGTCGATCTATCGATAAGGACACCATGGTTCTTCATCCAATTCATACCCAAGATCACATATATACCCAATCCTGGTAATATCACTAAATTTGTAGTATACTCTCGTTCACTTATTTGGATAAGTACATCTTTAACTATTTGATTGGTAGAAATGTTATTCCCGGCTGCACTTATACAATAACCACCTTTGTCTACTATAAATATTTTCTAATCATACTTGGATGCAAATGTTGGACTCATGAATGAATGTGAAGCCCTAGAATCAAATAGAACAACTATAGGGTAATGGTTCACAAGAAACATACTAGCTATGACAACATCGCTAGAGGGAATCTCTTTCATGGTGGTGTAATGCACATACCCTAGATGTGCATTTGCAGTTGCAAGCTTCTGATTGTTCTTCTTGGGGTATGGGCACTCCCTCGCCCAATGACTAGTCTTGTTGCAATTGAAACATGGTTGATTGTTAGGCAGAGCCTTCGAGTTACCTTGTCATACACCACCCTTAGGCGGTAGAGCAATAGAGTATGCCCGATGATACCCTTTATTTGCTTGGCTTGGCTAGGCCTTCTTCTGAGGTGTCCGGTATTTTGGAGCAAGTGGGCGGTATTGGGTTCTTGCCACCACTAGAGCTCTCTATTGAGATGCACCAGCTTCAAAGGCCCTCTTGTGGCTCTTGGACACAGCATAAATATTATTATGATTCTCTTGTGTGAGCACATCACTGACAAATTCATTGTAGGTCTCACTCTTGTTATTTGCTAGAGTCTTCATCAACTTTGGACCTAGTCCTCTCTTGAAACCTGCAATCCTCATAGCATCGGTATTCACAAACTCAGGCTGCATACCTAGAGAGGTTGTTGAAGGCATGCAAGTACTCAGTGAGAATTTTGGTGCCCTAAGTAAGCCTCATAAACTCTGTATGTTTCATGCTCATAAGACCTAGGGGAATATGATGCCCCCTAAAAGTAGTCTTAAACTCATTCCATGTAACCTGAGCATTAGCAAGGAGGGTAGATAGGTAATGAGTCCACCAAATGCCTGCTAGACCATGTAACTGATGTGAGGCATATTCAGCCTTCATATGCTCTGTAACTCTCAAGAGACAAAACTTCTGCTCAATGGTATTGAGCCATTCATTGGCTTATAATGGCTCCTCTGCCTCCTTAAAGATAGGAGGTTTAGTGTCCAAAAATTTCTTGAATTCACTATACTAATTTAGTTCAGGGTCCCTAGGTGTTGGTCCCATCCCCGTCCACGATCGATGTTCTATGCAAGCCCATGCAGTACTTCCCCAATAGACCATTGGGTCTCTAGGAGCTGTGCCATCATTTTTACTAGCATGGGGTGCGGCTGGTGGTGGGAGATCATCATCACCCTCACGATTGGTACTGGACCCTCTGCGAGTGCGAGTCATCTACAAAATTGCAACAACAAGTGATTATTGGATGATGTCAAGAGATTGTAGAAGAATTGTATAATCATGCCATACTGTAATTACTAGAGAGAATCTCAAATTCATACAATAACATAGAGGCACAATAATTCATTTCCACAACATAACATCATCAATAGGACCACTTATCGTACTCACAACGCATTTCGTACATGCCAAATTTTTCTTGCCAAAAACAACTAGAAAGTTCATTAAAAAGTGCAATCACCACATGTATTACATGCATGGTTCTAATAACATCAACAAGGTACATCATGAAATCGAAACCTACATTACGAGTTCATTACATAAGGATCGAAGATAGAGAGCTATCACATCTAGCTAGATATTATAGCTAAGCTACTCCTTAGGGTGGTCAGTAGTCGATGTCGGACACACCATCAACTTGGTCAGTCCTCAAAAGGCTCAATCTCCTCCTCTTTAGGCTCATCCTTGGTGTCCACCTCCATGCCATCATCCACAGCTATCAACATATTGGGATCTTCTTCCACCGCTGGAGCTAGAGGAAGAATTGGGTTCACCATGTTATTGAGATGATGAACATCTAGCTGAAGCTCCTCAATCTAGGCATATGAGTTCCTGCTCTCTATGATCAAACTCCATTGCCTCCCTAGCAGCCTAGAACATAGTCTGGATCCTAGATGCCTCCCTAGTCTCAGTAAGGCGAATGACCTCATCCCTCTTAGCACGGACATCCTAGTAACTCAGCCCTAGTTGCATCTCATTCGGCAACAGCATGAACAAACTGCCCCCGATAAGCTTCCAAGGCTGTCATATAATTACCTATCACATTCTGAGCTGCTCTAACTGCCCTTCGATGCCTGCGCACATGTCCTCACATCTTATGTTGTATAGCCTGTGCTCTTTGGAGCTTTTGCATGCAACTGATGTAACTATCCTGATGAGAGTAAAACATCTTCATAACTGCATACATGACACTCATGGCAGCATTACTACTTCCTGCTCTTTCATCCCAGTCTCTTACCAAAGCATTACTGTATGGCCGGGTCCAAGTGGTCTGTGATGCATCCACTTGAGGGAAAGATCCAACGGGCCCATTGACAAGCTCATCACTAAATTCCTGACATATTTCGCTGAGAACTTCAAAAGCGGCCACTTGGGCACCCTCCCAAGGGGTCTGTCCATCTGACTTGATACTCCATCCTTGCCACTGAGGGTTGTTCACATCAGTGGTGATAGTGACCCACATGTCAGTACCACCGTTGTCCCTTAGTTACCACTTCGCACCAAAAATAGCGAGGCGGTTCAGCATACCCGACAGAGTGCAGTACCCTCCATAGTAAGGTGGGAGTCCCAAATAGTGCCAAAAAGGTGTTGCTTGCAACAAGGGCTCCTGGGGCTGCCATCTGTAGCAAAATGTTACAATTTAGTGAGACAACACTGATTATATAAAAGAGTTACTTAACAATAAGATCTTGCAAAGGGGAGGAACAATGCAATGGCACGAATGAATGATGTATCATGATGTATGCTCATTTCGTATGTCCTCACAAACCTTAGAGAATAGAGAAATAAATCCTAACGACATACGCAGTGGCATATATACGTTCTCTCAATATAATTATAACTAAATGAGCTATACATTTCATTGTTAGTGTACCTATAGAAGATTCATTTCAGCCCAACCCAACAGTTATATGTACAGAAAGGTAAATCTAGGCTCTAAGTTGAATATCAAGGATAGCAAGATATATATAAAAACAATAAACTAAATACTTCCATATATATATATATCCCATATATATATATATATATATATATATTCTATATCAAAGCTACCTGATGATCAATTATACTACCCATAATTAAATACGCACCACACACACATGCAAGCATGCATATACAACCGTATCACAACTAGCTCTCCCCGACCACATGCCCACTTCTCGCGGTCATGCCACTCATCAACTTACCTTCTTACCTGGCGTAGAGGCATTTGATCCATACATTACCACTCAAGTGAGTGGCACCCATACAATAGCATGTCGTATGGATGATGAAAGTAAAACCCCCCAGTGTTAGTACTTAAATAGCCACCTAATAGTCCTTAACTGGGCATAAAGGAGATGACCACTGGCACACTATAGTTTTAAGTTTAATCTTCAACACTCTAAACTTATTACTATAGTTGTAGAAATTAAGTTTATAAAACAAAAACCTTTGTTTTAATTACACATATGACAAGTTTAGTGTTGAATCCTGCTTCGATGCCAGCCGTAATAGAACCTGTTCAATTTATAAGAGCACAAGTACAATAGCAACCACCGAGGTAGTCAAACCATCACACTTGAGCCCATATAAATCCGGTAGTCCATCGAGTATCATGAAGGATCTCAAATCAACCAACATACAAGCCAAGATTGTACATGATTCAACATACAAGCCACATGTTACAACATGTTCCCAAATAGTTTGTCATACATCGGAGTTCCAACATAGTTATTACAACATTAGTTTAATAGTAGCGGAAGCAACATAGTTCTAAACAACATCAATAGTAGTTTAGATACATAGACAATTTTCATAGTCATGTCCAACAAAAGCACAAGGGTGAGATGATATATAGAATGACCATGCCCATGGTCTTATTCCTCATCCACTGTAGGAGCAATGCCGTGCTTATAGTAGCCGTGGTACATCATGTTATCTACAACAATGGGAAATAAACCCTAAGTATAAGAAGGTACTCAGCTAGATTTACCCATCATAAACCAAAAATAAGAGACGCCAAGGATCAAGCAAGGCTTATAAGTGGAGCTAGTTGACATCCTTGCCTACAAGCCAATATTCATCTAGTATCTTTTAACTTTTGAATAACAAGTTTATTATTCATGTTCCATTCTAGATTAGCATATATCCTATGCCAAACATGTTGTGTACCATTAAATCATCACATTAGTAACCATATCAAGTTGAGCATTTTCATAACCCACATAACCAACACTTTCATCAATTACTACAATGAAGGGGGCTCATGTCAAGTTTTCACTATCTGGGAGAGATGACAATTCGAATTGACTCCTACCTAGCTAGGGAATTATTCCTAACACACACCCATACTTCCCCTGTCAAGGTCGCATTGGGTCACCTTTGGTACAACTCAGGTCCAAATCATGAGTAGGACCAGTGCCGCACCCTCAAAGATACTACCAATCTGCCACGAGGCTCGGGACTCAAACCCGCCCTTAGACTCACGCTATTGGCTCTTCACACATCCTTACTACCTCCAGCGTGCGCACTTGAATTGCTCGTGTCCCCGGCCTGAGTTGAGCTACTCGACTTCACGGTCGGAATGACTTATCCGGCCAACTATGTGAGAGGCATGCGTTCAACATGACAACAGGGCCTCCAACAGCTGGTCCTTAAACAACACAAATAGAATCACTATAAGTCACCACACCTAACATATAAGATGCCACCCAGTATCCAATTATTCAACATTACCAGGTTATGTTCCACGATAGTACAATATAGCCAACCGTGATCAAGTCACCACCTATAGCTCGTAGGTGATAGGAAATCACCAGACTTCTAGCAGTCTAAGCCTGGCTAAGCATAAAGGTCAACCCTAGACCTACATAGGATTCAATATAGATATTTCTAGACAAGGAAAGTATATGCAACAAGTAGTTCCAATCAACTCTTATAACCTAATGCATCAAACATACATGACTCAAGTAATATTTTGTACAACAGGGGAGACTTAGAATGCTCTGGGGCTTGCCTTTCACAAACGTGGCCGGCTGGTGGTCAGGGCACTCTTGGAGATGATCAACTTTAGGCTCGCCTTTGCCTAGAGCTTCTTGGTGCTGAGCTTCCTAGTTCTCCTCTTGTGGATCAGCTTTGAGTTCCACCAACGTGATTTCTTCCGCTGCACTTATTGCATGCATATGCATAAAGTAAGTATCATGAATGCATAAGAAGAATTGTGAATGATATGACATGAGAACATGCATGATTCTATGCTAATTATTATATAAAAATTACTTAGATGATAACCAAGTTGAAATCTTATTTACTAAGTAGGTGCATATCTCTTCTCTAGAATTTTCAAGAATCCACACTAAGTCTATTTCTGGACCACAACACAGCAGCTACAAGTTTATATCATAACTAGAGTTTTACTCAACCAATTACTATGATCTAGGACTTTATGGAAAGCTCATAAAATTGCCTAAAACTTTCATTTAGATATCACAAGATGATTTAATAGCTATCTAGGTTAAACAATTCAATCATCCAGATCTGTCTAGTAGACAAGCAATTTTTGGACAATAGACTTCTAACAGCTATAACTCCCAAACCATTTAGTCTATTATCATGAAAATTTGACACAATTAAGATCAGTAAGTTATCTATAACTTTGTTAATAACAAGTTTCACAGAAAATGTAATTATCATCATGAATTTACCAATACAACAGAAACTACTCCTGCAGCCATATAGCGGAATTATAAAGCAATAATTAAGTAGCTGCTTATAACCAATCAACTTCAAGCACAATTACCATTATCAGCAGATCATATGCATCATAAGGACTACAGAAAACATTATGTTTTTGCCAAACTAATGTATTTAGATACCTTTATTAATTTCATTATATAATAAGGTGATTAATGAGATAAATTTTACTATTGCTCCATAAATTAAGAGAAAATTATAGCAGCATACATATGACCCCAAAAGTCTACTGTGCAAATTTCATGCCAATTGGATAAGTATATCCCTCTATACAAAAATGACAAGTTTCTTAGGTTTATTTTAGCAAAAATAGTTTAGCCTATTGAAAAGTGTCAAGTAACAGATTTCATATTTTTCTTAGCTTCCCTAAAACCCACTAAGATTGCACAAAAATTTGCATGGCAATATGTTACTTATTTTTATCATTATGAATTTCCTCAGAAACACTATTTATTAAAAGATAAATAGAAAGACCTTACTCCAATCAAGTTTACTGCAAGTTTAGTATTTTTTCCTAGCTAGAGCATATCAGCACAAGACCAACAAAATTAGAATCACAATTTTATCACTTCCCTAGCTCAAGTTATGTATTTTACAACATTGCAAACAATTTAAAAGCACTTATTTAGCTCCATTTAATTCTACTAGAAAAATACTAGAAACAGTGCATTTCATATTTTTATCAAATACTACACTTCATGAAGAATCCAACAAAATTTGGTTCACCAAAATTGGACACTCCTAGCTTGAGATATGAATTTTTGAAACATACATTCAAATCTAGAAAATAAATTAGAAAATCAAAACATACACGGGCTAACAGCTGGGGACCGTGGTCAACGGGACCCACCCGTCAGCAAAACAGAATAGAGGACAGGCGTTTGACCGTCAATTGCTCACCGACAGCGAGGTCTCCGGTGGTAGTGTCCTCACCGTTGCATTCCCCATGATCGCCCACACCCTAGTGGTACCCCTCATTGGACTGGCGGTGCACTGGAGCATCCTCATCGACAGCGATGGCGGACGGCGGAGGCAGCGTGGCAGTACGCCGGTGTTCTCTAGCCATGGTGTGCTTAGTCAAGGCATGGCATCGGCTTCATGGTAACCTAACAAAACTAGCTAGGGTGGGTTAGGGTTCTAACTGAGGTGGCGGTGAACTCCGATCGTGTGCATGTCCGTGCGGCGGCGCACAGAGCATGGTGGTGCTCCCACCAGTTCTGGCTAGACAGCGGTAAGAGGTGGGTCTCCATCATGCCACCTGCTAGGTCTATGATTACCCAACCTAAGGCGCATGAGAGAGGATGAAGGTGATGGACTAGCTTAGCAAAGGCGAGCTCGAGTGCCACGGCGGCCATGGCAAACACGCCCAGAGCGGCGACAGTGTTCCAGAGCAACTAGGCGGTAGCGTCTAAATGGATGATGGGTTTAGATGCTAGGACCTATGGTGAAGATCAGACAAGGGAGAGAGAGAGTGGAGGTGCTTCTGTGCAAGCTAGCTGCGGTGAGCCAAAAGCGCGATGATGCTCCGGTGATGGCGCGGTGGCGGTGAGGTGAAATGGGGCCTTACCGAGGCATGACGTGAGGTAGTAGTGGTTTAGGGAGGTCGAGGTGGAGGTGGTAGAGCTGTTGGCATGAGGAATTGAGCGGTGGAGTTATGATGGCGTTGAGCAGGGCATGGTAGAGCAATGGTGGTGGCACGGCGACGCAGTGCTCTACTTTGCTCTGGCGTGGGCGAGAGAGAGCTGAGTGCGAGAGTGAAATGGGGCAAGCAGCAGAGGCGCGTGACTTATCCCTCTACGCTGGCCTGACCGACTGAGCCAATGCCGACATACGGCCGCCATGTGCCATGCCTGGCCTACCCCTGGTCGGCCACTAACATCGACGTGGATGCGGCCATCAGAGCCGATGACAGCGCTTGACGAAGCAACTCAGCCATCATCTAACTCCAAATCCATTTGTTCTTAGAAAAAAACTCTATTAACAAAAGTTGTAGAGCTACATATGATCTACAATATTGCTAAAAGGACTTTGGCCAAAATCCTAATGGTTCACAAGTTATATCATCCCAAAGTGCAGGACTTGAAACTGTAATGCGATCCCAGACTTAGAAAATTTTTCAACCAAAAATAGTAATTCTATTGCTACTTGTGGACTATTTTTGAGCATGCTATGCACCGAATTAGGTCTTGACCCAAAAATAAAAGTTGTTACTATTGTCAAGTACTACAACTTTGCTTAAGGGTGCACTACCATACAAAGTCTCTAGGGTAAATTTCAACTTAGGTCAAACACATAACTTAAAAATGAAAGCCTACACTATAACCATGACTTGAGGCCAAATGGGTCCAAGTCATGAATACCAAAGTTGTTCCATGTGACATTCTAAACTTGTTTAAGATACTCCTAAGGTCCCACAAACATTTTATACATTGGTCACATGTAATTCCTAGCATATGTAAAGCATTTGGTAACAAACACATGTGATATAAGCAATCATAGAGATAAAATTTGAGATGCTCATGCTCATGAATGATGAATGATGCTTGTGCTCATGCAATGCCAATGCCAAATGCATGCTTAACACCTAGGGTGTTACAAGGTTGGCCCAAGATAATGGGTGCCCTTACATCTCCACCTGTTTCCAAAACCACAAAATCTACGGGAACATATGATTGTCCCACTCAAACAATGGCATCTTCAAGAAACTCCCTTGGGGTAGCAGAGTGACTGATCTACAAGCTACAAATGCATGTTTATGTACAACAAAGTATCTCTATTAATTTTCTCATAGATTACCTTAGGCATAAAGTTGACACTTGTTCCGAAGTCACAGGATAGCTTCTTGGAAAATGTGAGGTACAATGGCAATGGGAATGATAGGTCTTCCTGGATCGCTCTTGTTTTTAGGCAAGGTATAATCTATCCACCTTCCCTTTGATGGTTGCATATAGTAGTATGCTACATTATGAATATCGACAAGATTTATAGTTTCTAGATCTTCTGGTTGCCCTGGAATCTTACCTTTATCGATCGGAGGAATAGCGGCCACCAGTTGTGCTATTTGTGATTCTATCATTTTATTAAATCTATGCTAATTTTTAATGATAGAGGAGAAGTTATCCATTCTATTATTTATATTTTCTAAAACTCTATCATTGGAAGCTAGTTTTCTAGATAAGCCCTCCATTATTTTAGCTTGGCGAGAAATCAATTCCCTCAAGGGTGGTTGATTGAAATTATTACCTTGAGGGTTACCTTGGTAGTTTGGCCTTTGTTGTTGATTCCATCCTTGATTCTATTGAGGGTGAAAGTAGTTGTTGTTGATGAAATTCACATCCTCATGAATTTCACGGCAACTGTTCCCTGAATGCCTAGTGTTTTCACACTCTTCACACGTCATGCGGGAATCATGAATGTGCATGACTTCTCGCTTCTCATTGGCTTGATCTTTGAGCTTCTTCATCAACATGTCCATCTTGGCAGATAGCATGTCTAGGGTCTGAAGACATTCTTCATTCCAACCTTGGTTGGAGGCCATCTTCTCCACAAGAGCTGTTGCAGCTGGTATGGTGAGTGATAGGAATACACCTCTAGCAGCAGCATCTATAGTCTCATGGGTACTGTTGGTCAACCCATGGTAGAAAGTCTGCATATGTAGCCAATTTTCCATCCCATGATGAGGACATTCTATAATGTAATCTTGAAAGCGTTCTCACTGCTTTAGGGATAGATTCATCATGTTGTTGTCAAAAACTTGAAATTCTCCCATGCAGAGCATTGGTCTTGCGTGTGGGAAAGAACTTGGCTAGGAAGGTAGTGGAGCAGTTATCCCATGTAGTGTTTCTATCTTTGTTGCATAGAACCATTGCTTCACCTTCCCCAAGAGTGAGAATAGGAAGAGGCAAAGTAGTATGGCATCTTTGGTCACTCCTTTAATGGTGAAAGTGCTATAGATCTACAGGAAGTGTTGGAAATGTGCACTTGCATCTTCATGAACCTTCCCACAAAACTAGCTTCCTTGTACCACATTGATGAGAGCTGGCTTGAGCTCAAATCCATTGTCTCTAACTATCGATGTTTTAGATCACTAGCTAGTAAATTTCTAGTTTGCACGTCTAGCACGAATGGTGTGCTCACAGGACACAAGGATTATACTAGTTCAGATAGAACATCCCTACATCCACTCTGCTACTACTCGTGTTATCAGGCACTATCTAGTAGTAGGGGTTACTAGATGGGCGAGAGAGGGAGCGGATCATAGGTCTCTAGGTGGAAGGGTTGAAAAGTGTTGAGAGTTCATTCAATTGCTCAGCCATGTGCTCATGCCTCTCTCCATCACGGGGCATCATGCTTCCCCTTTTATAGGTGAAGAGGAAGGCATAGGTTATAGAGAGAGAAGAGGAGAAAAGCGAGGGAGAAGAAGGCCTCCAGGGTCACGGCGTCCTTCATCTCCTTTATGCGGGTCTTGCTAGTCCTATAGATGACGATGGGGATGGCTCATGTCATGGCCCTATTCATCACTAGCGGTATACGTAGGCATCGTCAGCCGGTCGTGATGCTCCACTCCATTCCGATGGGTAGCGTGGTCAACAGGTACTCTTGTCAGAAGTCATATGGGGATTAGGCAGCTATAGCGTCAGCACGCCTGACACTGTTGGTGACATGAGCCCCTAGGTATGGTCCGTTGTGGCCATGGGTCATGTTGAGACATGCCTGCTTCCCTCCCGATGTCAGAAGTTTGACCCTAGGGTTGTACTCTTAGACCCATAGTGGTTGGAGGCGGTATAGATCCCTATCGGGTGAGACGGAACCCACGCCTGAGAGTTCTGGCGAGATGCACCTGCACCCTCAGGGTCGGGCGAGATGGAGCCCGTGCCTGAGGATTCTAGCGAGATGGAGCCCTGTGCCCTCAGGGTCGGGCGAGATGGAGCCTACGCCCGAGGGGTCTTGCGAGATGGGGCCCGCACCCTTGGTGTCGAGTGAGATGGAGCCCATGCCCTCGAGGTCAGGCGAGACCTTAAATATGTCTTGGACCATCTGGGTGAATTAACATTCATGTCCATTAACTTCCTTCCTCTAGGTATCCCTAATATCTATACCCCAACAGTAGCCCCTAAGCTTGTGGTGGAGTAGAATACTCCTTTGGAGGCTTTTTTAGGCAGGAGGACTCTAAGGGCCTTAGTCTCCCTTTGTAGCCTATAGAGTGTCTTGGTAGGGTTGTGATTCCCTTCTATCACGATCGGGCTCCTTGGGAACTTGTAGCTAGTAGGATTTAGGGGGCCTGAAAAAGATTTCTCTTGATTCCTGACCCCTCCCTAGGATCCGATCGATCTGCCATCGTCATGCGACCATGTATTCGGTCTCCTTACGAGTCCAACTTCTGTTAAGCCCCTGCGCATAGCAGGGGTCCAGTCGAGGGGTTAGCTTATCTTATGATCGTCCTCTCTCAAGCATTTTTTTGATAAAATGGAGGGGCTGAGTCATGCCATGTTTTCCTCGATGGATAAATCATGGTGCTCGGTGAGCTATTAACGGGCTAGTCTAAGTGGGGCCCTAGATTCCCATTCATGGGGGTCCAGCATGGGTCAGCTAGGTGACCAACTCTAGATTCTTGGTGGCCAATCCTTATAGTTCTTGGGTCCGTTCGACCGGTCCCAATGGCTCGCTACCTTTCTTTGAGGAAAAACCATGGACTATGAACCGACCAAGACTCGAATGTGGGCCAGGATGCCTACGGCGCTCGTGCGCTTGGGTACTAGCCGCTAGTAGGCCCATCCCTTTTCACCCCTCACTCTAAAGGCACCCCAGAGCAGGTTATGAACCTATTAGTGGGCCAACCTTTGAACTCCTAGGCCTGAATGGGCCATGGGATGGTTTTTCAGCCCTGTATCCCTTCCTTACCTATGATAGTTCTTGGCCCATCTATCGGGCAGACCGTCAATCTAGCGATGATGAGCCAAGGCTTCGCGCCTGGCTACTCTGACACCAAGCTGGAGGACATCAAGAAGGAGGTAGCCCCTGTGGCACATGACTTATCTGCTAAGATAGAGGATGAGATCATCCCCCCCAAAAAATTAGTTAGTTAGATAAACGAAGTGGTGGTCTTGTAATAAATAAACAAGTTTTAGTTCTTTTGTTTCGGTCAAACAAACTTTTGGGTACTTTTTTCCTTTTTATGTTATAAAAAGGTTACTGTGTTCCAACCCTTTTCCAGTTGTTAAGGCTACAAAGCTTAAGGCGTGAGCGAAAGAAACCTAATCATGCTGGTGAGCAAGAACGCCGGAGCCATGGGGGCATATGTTCCTTGTAGTCTGACCAACTTTACTTAGTGTTCATTTCCACAACTTTTGCTTTTTCGATCTTAATGTGAGAAGGGGTCAGGCACAGCAGTTGTTTCTGAAAAGGTATACTCTTATCAGCCCCTAAGTGAGGCCTAGTCCCATGCCGTTGCTGGGGTCGGGTGTCACTAAGGATCGAGGATGAGATAGCAAAAAAGAAAGCATTTTTGTATTTTAGAAACACCATTCTTAGTTTTCATGGGTTCATGCATATGCTAAGGGTAAAAATGACATAGCTGCTCGATGTTCCATGCATTGATGAAGACCTTGCCGTTGTTGGTCTTGAGCTTGTAGGTGATAGGTCAGAGCACTTCTACGATGACGTATGGTCCCTCCCACGGTGGAGAGAGCTTGTGACTATTTTTGTTGCTCTAGACGAGGCAGAGTACCAAGTCCCCAATGTTGAAGGCCCGACCCTGCACCCGATGGTTGTGGTACTAGTGCAATGCCTGCTCGTACTTAGCCGAGCAGAGGAGGGCAACATCGCATGCCTTGTCGAGCTGATCCATGCCATCCTCGAGGGACGCCTCGACTCCCTACTCGTTGTACACCTCGACCCTCGGTGCTCCATAGTCGAGGTCAGTCGGGAGGATAGCCTCAAAACCATAGACCATAAAGAAGGTTGTGTAGCCAATGGCCTAGCTAGGGGTCATCCTCAAGCTCTAGAGTACCGTGAGGAGCTCCACGACCAATCGTCCACCAAACTTGTTCAACCGGTTGAAGATCCTAGGCTTGAGGCCATGTAGGACCATGCTGTTCACGCGCTCGACCTACCCATTCATGCAGGGGTGTGCCACGGTGGCCCAATTGAGTAGATTTGGTGTTCATCATAGAATCAGAGGATTTTTTTCCTAGTGAACTTCATGCCATTGTCCATGATAATGGAGTTCGGGACTCCAAAGCGATGGATGATGTTAAGGAAGAACAACACAGCTTGCTCAGACTTGATCACAGAGATCGACGTAGCCTTTACCCACTTTGTAAACTTATCTACGGTGACAAGCATGTGCGTATAGCCCTCGGGTGCTCTCTTGAGGGGTTCGACCATACCGAGCCCCCAGACCGTCAATGGCCACATGATAGGGATCGTTTGGAGTGCTTGGGCCGGTAGGTGGGTCTGTCGAGCATAGTATTGACACCCTTCATAGGTGCGCACAATCTATTCAGCATCAGCTACTACGGTCAGCCAGTAGGAGCCCTATCGAAATGCATTTTTGATTAGGGTCCTTGGTGTGGCCCTCATGCCGCTGCTTGTTCTTCTTCTTGTTGGGGTAGTTGGAGGTGCCTTCACTAGCGTCCTCGTCCTGCTTCGCCTTGCCCTTGGGACAGTAAAAAATCGCTTTGACTACCCTCGCCAAAGGCATGGCTAGTGGTGATGTTGAGGAGCTCCTTAGTGGTTCATGACCCTTGCATTCTAGCTTGTGAACCAGGGACTCATAGGTGGTCCCGGACAAGAAGGCTCCTATAACATCGGTATCGGCGATGTTGGGCAACTTGTTGCACTATCAAGAGAAGCGCCGGATGTACTCATGAAGAGTTTCCCTGGACTTCTATCGGTAGTTTTTGAGATCCCATGGGTTCCCAAGATGTGTGTAGGTGCCCTAGAAGTTTCCCATGAAAATCACCTATAGGTCCGCCAAACTTTGAATCTAGTTGGGCAGAAGGTGCTCCAACATTGTTCACGTCGAATTAGCCTAGAACAATGGGAGGTTGCAGATAATGAAACTACCACTATCCGCTCCCTAGCTTGGCAAGCAAGCCAGTAATCCTCGAGCAACAGTCCAGGGTTTGTTTCCTCAGAGTATTTTGGAATGTTGGTTGGCGGTCGGTACCATGGTGGGAAGGCAACATTAAGGATGTGTTGGCCAAAGGCCTGAGATCACAATAGGTCGGGGCTTAGGCTCTAGTCCTCACTACTGTCATAGCGTCCATCACGACGAGGGTGGTGGCCATGGCTGGCTTCCTCGCTCTTGTCACTTCATCCATGCGTATGGGCATCTAGGGTGTTACATGTGTCATGGTGGAGGCCAAGACACTCATGCACTGGGGCCACGGGGCATGCCCTGCTGCCGCGCGGTGCCTGGTGGATAGACACATCCCTAACATGTCATCCCGAGGGTGTGCACTGATTGGCGTTGAGCTCACATTGCCATGACAGCGAGCTCTCCACCTGCTGCACCACTGCACACTCAAGCAGCGTGTGGATCTCATGATGGGCCCAATGATCCTTGGGTGTCATGGGCTTCGAGAGCCCTTGGAGCAAGGTTGCCACGGTAGTGATGCTCTAGCTTGCTCGAGCGAAGTGTGGGAGGGCTCCATCGTCTTTGATGATCCTCCGGTTCATGTCACAGACCATGGCACGTGCACGCCCACCGTCTCCATGGTGCTTGATCTCTCACTCTAGCTCTGCATGCCCCTGCTCGAGTTGGAGTCATGCATCCTCGAGCTCCTAGTGTCACGCCCTTAGCTATTCCACCCGCATGTGAGGAAGGGCCCCTGCATCTTCCTCGACCTCATCATCAAGGTCGTTCGGTGGGGTAGCCCCTCCCTTGTGGATGCTTTTGACATGTCCCTCAAGGGTAGCTACCATAAAACAATCTTGCGAGGGGTGATGGCTCCCCCTGCTAGAGTTAGAGTCAGAGAGTGACTCTGAATCTCTCACAAGAAGGTCATGGAAGGAGTCCACAATGTATTTGATCATCCCCATGAACTCATCATTCGTAGGGGATCGGTGCATGTGATGCACCACGAGGTGGCCAATAGTCCCCGTTACATTGTACAGACCAAACAGGAATGCTGCTAGAGCGCCCTTGGTGAGGTGTTCCAGGGAGAGCGGTTCCCCTCTTATGAGTTGCATCATGGCATTGGTGAAGGAGAAAGTAAGGCAGCGCAACTCCTCTTGGGATGGTCGGGGTCCTAGGAAGGCATTGAGTTGGCACTCTAGCCTCCCATAGTCGAAGCCGAGGAGCTAGTCGCTTCTGGGGACATGGGCCTCCGGCACATGCAGTTGTAGCTCCTCTCAGGATGGTCGAGGTCCTAGGAAGGTATCGAGTTGGCGCTCTAGCCTCCCATAGTCGAAGTCGAGGAGCTGGTCGCTCCTAGAGACATGGGCCTTCAGCACTTGCAGCTACAGCTCCTCAAGCGCCTCGACAATCATGTTGAGGCTAGCAGAGTGGAGAGGCTGGACAGCACAGAGCCAACGCCAACTCTCCCTCTATCGTGACGATGAAGTCCAAGCTCCCAAAGCACACATGCACGCCTGGGACCCAGCTAACACCATGACTAGCCATCAGAGGCTTGATGTGGACATCGAGACATGCAAAAAAGCCCCTATCGGGAGCGCCAACTGTCGGTGTTTTGGATCACCGGCTAGTAAATTTCTAGTTTGCGCGTCTGTCCCGAATGGTGTGCTCGGAGGACACAAGGATTATACTAGTTCAGGCATAATGTCCTAAGGTCTAGTCCACTGCTGCTCATGTTACCGGCACTGTCTGTAGTAGGGGTTACAGATGGGTGAGAGAGGGAGCAGATCCTAGGTCTCTGATGGAAGGGTTGAAAAGTGCTGAGAGTTTGTTCAGCTGCTCAGCCATGTGCTCGTGTCTCTCTCCTTCATGGGATGTCCTACTTCCCCTTTTATAGGTGAAGGGGAAGGCACAGGATATAGATAGAGAAAGAGAGAGAAGAGGAGAAAAGCGAGGGAGAAGAAGGCCTCTAGGGTCGCGGCATCCTTCATCTCCTTTATGCGGGTCCCACCAATCCTGTAGATGATGATGGGAATAGCTCCACGTCATGGCCCTATTGGTCACTAGCGCTATACGCAGGCGTTGTCAGCCAGTCGTGGTGCTCCACTCTATTTCGATGGGCGGTGTGGTCAACAGGTACTCCTATCTGAAGCCATATGGGGATTAGGCAGCACGGTGCCAGCATGCCTGACACTAATGGCGATGTGAGCCCCTAGGTATGGTCTATCGTGGCCATGGGTCATGTTGAGATGTGCTCGCTTCCCTCTAAGTGTCAGAAGTTTGATCCTGGGGTAGTAATCTTAGACCTGTAGTGGTTGGAGGCGGTATGGATGCTCGTCGGGTGAGACCAAACCCATGCCTAAGGGTTCTGGCAAGACAGAGCCCATGCCCTTGGGTTGGGCGAGATGGAGCCCATGCCCAAGGGGTCTACGAGATGGAGCCTATACCCTTAGGGTCAGGCGAGATGGAGCCCATGCACTGAGGGGTCTGGCGAGATAGGGCCTGTGCCCGAGGGGTCTAGCGAGACAGGGCCCACGCCCGAGGAGTCTAGTGAGACGGGGCCTATGCCTGAGGGGTCTGGCGAGATAGAGTCCACGCCCTTGGGGTTGAGCGAGATGAGGCCCGCGCCCTTGGGATCGGGTGAGACAAAGCCCATGCCCGAGGGGTCTGGTGAGACGGAGCCCATGCTCGAGGGGTCTGGCGAGATGAGGCCCGCGCCCTTATGGTCGGGCGAGACCTTAAATACGTCTTGGACCATCTAGGTGAATTAACGTTCGTGGCCATTAACTTCCTTCCTCTGAGTATCCCTAAATTGATACTCGACGCCAACATCAACTGTTTGTCTAGTACGCATGTTGGTTGTAGTTGGAGCAGAGAATTTGTGAAGAGTCTTGTTAGCCATGGCTTTAAATTTTGGTGTTAAGCTTCACCTTATCTGGTTGTCTTCCGATTCTAAAGCTGAAACTTTCTTAAGTTTAGCTCTAGTTCTCCTGATTAATGCTTCTAGATCTTCAATGTAGTTTGTCGAAAGGTCAAAACTGGCCATCCATTACCCTACATAAGTGTGAGGGTATGGCCCTCAGTATCCACAAGACAAGACATGGGCCGCACCATCAGAGGTGGCCTTACCCACAAGATCAAGGCAATACATCAGAACATAGGATGTAGGTATTACGTCATACTAACGGCCGAACCTATCTAAATCTTGTGTCTTGGTGCTTGTATTACCATCTTGCTCCTAATCTCGCTCACCTCTATGACAAATCTACCATCATGGGATAACCCTCGGTGGACTGCCGAGCATCTTTTATCGATAGTTGGCGCGCCAAGTAGGGGTGTGCGCTTGATCCCATGGTGAGCCAGATGGACCTCAAATCAACAATGTGTTCTTGTTGTCAATCTTGTAGAGATCCATGTCGATCCACGACGATGATTCATCGCTTGCTACACCAGCCCCCACAATAGTAGATCCGATCTTAGAACCACCTCCGAGGTCGTCTTCACCAACAACTCACCGCTCACTAGGTGCTCATCATCAACACCAACCAAATAACGCCATATGTCGCCAACTAGACTTTCTATCTAAAGCTAAGTCATGCTTTAATATTCTTCTAAATATTCTCCAATGTCCATATATTGCCATAATGTTTCTCTGAGCTATTTTCTCCATGTTTGCTCTCCAAACGGTTTTCTGAACCCCCAAATAGTCTTGTTGACGGTCGGATGTCCCTAGAGACGGCTCTGTCTTTGGCTCCTCCCTACACGTGCATGAGCATCTACCCTCTGCATTATGGGTGGTTGGCAGTGGCTCCTTAGTGATGCCTATTCCTCCTACATGTGCACGGGCTCTACACTCGACATTATGGACTATGGGCTAGCTAAGGCTAGAGACTCAGCTACACACTAACTAGTTAGGCAGTTTATATTAAAGCGTCCGGGCAGATGGCTCAAAGAGCTACCAGCTGTGGTCTAGGGACTGCGCACTCAAGCTAGTCGCAACACCGGTGTGTCTCCATATTTCTTGGTCTATAGCTTAGAAGCCATACTTCCAGCAGACATTGCCTTCTGAGCACCTAGGGTGGAACATTATAATGAAGAGCAAGCCATAGCTGTTTGGACAGAGGACGTCGATAGGGCCAAGGAAGAACGCCTGATCACCTATGTCCGCACAGCCAAATATCTAGAAGGCTTGCAGAGATACTACAACCACAACATCAAAGGTTGTTCATTTGCTGTCAGCGACCTCGTTCTTTGCAGAAAATAGAAAACCAAAGGGATGCACAAGCTCTCCTCCCCCTAGGAAGGGCCCTACATGGTCAAAGAGGTTACCCGACTAGGGTCTTACCGGCTATGTGAATTGGACGGACTTGATGTCCCCAATTCATGGCACATCGAGCACCTTATATGTTTCTATCCTTGAAATGCTCCAGATATGTATTGTCCACTCCATAATGAATAAAGTTTTGGTCGCCATAATTTGTCTCCATTATATCTCCATTATGGTTTAATCTCCATTTGCGATCGCTAGCTCTAAGCTACTACTTAATAAACTCCAATACGTGATCTCCATAAACGCTCCACCATGTTTCTCCATATCTCCAAGATACTTCACCAACCACTGAGCAGCACATGTTCTATTCTGTGCTCTATGGAGAAGACCCAGTCTCCAATCTCTCCCCACACATGCTACGAGCTCCACGCTCTACATTATGGGTGGTCGACTGTGGTTCCTTGGTCACGCCTGTTCCTCCTATATGTGCATGGGCTCCGTGCTCGATGTTATAGACTATGGGCTAGCCAAGGCCAAGAGCCTAGTAAAGAACTAACTACTTGGACACCACTTATACTATGTATATCTCCAAGTTATTTCACCAACTGCCAAGCAGCAAATGTTCCGCTCTGTTCTCTATGGAGAAGACCTAGTTTCTGATCTCTCCCTACACGTGCTATGGGCTCTGTGCTCTACGTTATGGGTGGTCGGCTATGGTTCCTCGGTCACACCTATTCCTCCTACATGTGCACTGGGCTTCGCGCTTGACGTTATGGACTATGGGCTAGCCAAGGCCAAGAGTTCAGTAATGAACTAACTGCTCGGACGCTACTTATACTACGTATAATTGTGTTAGGGTTAACACTACAATGATTTTTTCACCATAATACTGTCAAATTGCATAAACATGCACATGTCACTTTACAACATTTATACATATCCATAAATGTCTGTGCCCTTACATGTTCTAACTACTCTCTCCAATTATTATAGAATATTCTCCAAATAGATCATTGGGCTTCGCCATCATCGTCCATCTCACCAAACAGGTCGACATCGCTGGCCAGTTTCTTCACCGCATCTTCCACCTCATCTTCCAACTGCTGATGCTCCATTGTGTCCATCCCTCTGGCAAATCTAGCCCCTATCGCTTGAAGGTCAACGGTAGGGTAGTGGGACCGGTCCACCGCTAGGGCGTGTAATGGCGGTGACGGTGGCATCATGGTTGAAGCCTTTGAAGTTCTCCCACACCGCCTTACACCTATCAATGATGGTGTCTAGACACGGCAGCCTACCATTGGGCTATGGAGCCACCTCCAGGTCGACGTAGTCGAGTACCAGCTTAACTCCGGCAACTATGACATCAAGCTTATTCCTCTAGGTCCTGGCCTCCTGCTCCAGCACATCGAATTGCACCTTGGCCCTCTAACGATACTCTACAGGCATCATAAGGGTCTGTCAACCAAAGAAATTACTCCAGTAGTAACTCCGACCATAAAATACTTACCTTTTAGCTCCTCGACCAGCTTCTTTGCTTGCCCAGTCACTTTCTTCTCCTCCTAGAGTTGTCCTGATGGTTTGGCGTAGCTGGCCGAGCTATGCATCTTGCTATACAAGCACAACAGTCATCAGCAACAATATGACTATTCAACAATGCAAAGCAAAGTCATCAATATGCCATACCTTTTCTCTGCTTAGAGCCGTTTCTGAGCTGCACGGATTTCTACTCTAGCTGCTCTAAAACACTCGTCAGCTACTCAGAGATGGTGGCTAGCTACTTGAACCTACCCCACAACTACTCAGACATAGTCGCCTAGCTGCTCGGACATAGTCGCCAGCTGCTCGGATAGAGCCCCCTTTTGGTATTCTAGGTCCCATGCTTGAGACTCGGCAAGATCTCGCTCGCGCTGGGACCTCTGGATGTTTTTCTCCATAAGCTTCATTGCCTCCTTCAGCTTTGCATTTTCTTCGGCGAGGGGCTCCATCCTTTTGATCAGCTAGCACCGTTGTTCGGTAGTCCAAGCTATCCCCTACAAATGCACCAAGACTATGAAGAACACTGAATCTCCAACATTAAAGATGAACATTGATGACACAATGCTAACCTTGATTTGCTTCACCACCATCGATAGGGTGGACTCTATCCTCCTAAGATCCCTAGTGGAGTCCTCCTCCTCAACGACCACCACTTTGTCGCCTCGCTTGCGGAGGATTCAGATAGCTTAGGGTCATGATTCCTCACGTTTGATCTCTTCCACCTTGTCCTCCTCCTCTATAGCTGGTGGCACCACCAGGGGGCTCAATGACCGGACACCATGTCCAACCACGCCCTTTGATGCCTGAAGGGAGCATTATCTTCTCCTTGGGTGCCACCGGCTTATTCACTGCAGACTCTTGCGTGGCATCGGCAACTCCAGCGTCCGCCTCCGAAGACCCAGCGGCTACCACCGTTACCCCAGGCACCGCTGCCAACTCGTCTGCTGTCGGTGCCAACCTTTCACCACCCCTAAGTCCACTAGTAGGGGTGCTTGACTCCTTCGCAGGCTATCGAGCACCCAAGGACTCCGAGATGGGATCTACCAGCATCGCCTCTGTGCTGAGACCAGCCCCCGGCTGCTCGCCGGTCCGAGCGGATGGATTCAACTCCTCCATATGCCTCGCTCTGCATCAGATTAGCTCGTCAATCGCCACTACGATAAGGATCTAATAGCAAAATAACTCTAAGGCAAGGATACATACGTGTTAGCCTGCTGGTACACTTTTTTGAACCAGCGCTGCCTACCCGAGCCCCTAGGCATGGCCCTAGGGTTGACTCTCGTGCCCTAGGGTGGAGGTCTCATGGTCTCCGCCATCGGCCTCTCCTCCTCCTGCCTGCTCTAGGACTCCCCTTGCCTGCTGCTTGGGGACTCCCTTCGCCTACTGCTCGGGGACTCCTTTTGCCAGCTACTCAAGGACTCCCTCTCCTTCCTTCGATCGCTCCTCCACGCGTGTGTTTGTAGAGGCGCTTCAATGCTCAGAGGAGGAGCTACTAGAGCCTCGTCATCGTCCGACCACTTAGACATCACTGCACTCCACATCTGAGTGGTCTGGATCACCGCCAAGCGAGCACCCACCATCTTCCTCTTCTTCTGGGCTGGCTCATCTGCCATAGCCCTCTTCCCCCTAGACTTTCTCCGACACTAGGTGGTACTCTCCGTCTAACCAGCATTAGCACCTCTAGGATTCCAATGATGCACTGACGGCACCCTCCTCAGGCTGAGCTAGTGGTCGGGCGTCTACTGCCTATGGCCAATCACCCCTCGGCACACCCGAGAAGTACACTACTTGTTCCTACGAATGGATCTTTCCATAAGTGCATCAGTTCACTGCTCAGCAATGGTAAAGGATAAAAAGCATTAGGAACAAAACAATTGGGATGTTTACCTAAGGAGGTGGATTAGTACAGTTGAAGGCCCTCGTCTACTTTGACACGTTGAACGAGGCATTTGGAGTGAATAGCTCTATAGCCCGCTCTAGCACTTCACCCTTTGTTAGCCTCCTCATGCTCTCCTAGGTGCCATCATTGTCTCCCTTGAAGTCAAAGCCTACGTGGCCCTCTCCTTGCAGGGCTGGACATGGCGCACTATGAAGCTTGCCGCCACTAGTCCACCGTTCATCTTCATGCCCTTTATTAGGTCAAGGAGCTCCCTCACCTGCTCCATGTCGGCACTACTCAGCTTCTTTGACCAACTCCTCTGGTTCTCCAGAACGTGGTCGATGTCGCAGCAGATAGCAGGATGGCTCTGCTTCATGAAGAACCACCTGGCGTTCCACCCCTTTAGCAAGGTGTTTAGCAATACAATGATGTACTTGCCCGCCATTCCATCATGGAGTTGAAGATAAATGTCGCCGACCACCTTCGAACCGCCGCCACCCTTCTTCTTCAGCCAGAATAGATGACGAAAGAGGTTGAAGTGGGGAAGAACTCTGATATATACCTCACAGAAGTGGATAAAGATGGAGATGTGCAAAATGGTGTTTGGGTGGAGGTTGCACAGACTAATTCTCTAGAACTCTAGTAGATCCCTCAAGAAAGGATGGACAGGAAAACCTAACCCATGCCAGAAATAATCCTCAAAAACTATGGCTTTCGTCGGTATGGGGCATTGGGAAGGGCTCACTGCTCGCTGGCTGCCATCTGACTGGTGACACGGACCAAGAGAACACCCTGCTTCCACCATCCTATTAATCTCTGCCTCCCCCATGATAGACGACACCCACTTGTTGTTGCAGCTGGCTTCAGCGACTGCCTTCTTTGGGTTTCTAGCTCCCATCTTCGGCGCCACCTCTTAGATCTAGTTTGGGATTGGCGATGGAAGTGCATATGAATATAGAAATGTGAGGGTTGAGGAGGAAGACGAAATGGCAAAGTGGCAAAGGTGGGAGCACTGGGGTGCGGTGGCAGTAGTTATATAGCACTCCCCCCACCTTTCGTATTCGAGGGTTTTTGGGAAACCGCTCCATGATTTGTTCCTCTCTGAATTCTCTGCAACAGCGTGGTGGGCCATTACCTAGGCTTTCGTGCAACTACAACCTATATCGCTCATTTATCACTGTAATTTGTTACTACTCACTGAATATTCATCGACTTCTCCACCAACTGTTATGGCTTAGTAATTACTATTGTATAGCCATTACTCTGGTTTTTTCTCCGTGATTTGTTTTCTCCAATATTTCCACTTGTGGCTCAGGGGACTACCTCCTCAACACGACATGGCTCCTCACCGCACTAGGGACTTTCTTCTATTGACTGCTGTTTCTGATCCTAGCACCACGTGACCACGTCACCTACTTTTAGGCTCGAGGACTAAGTGGGCACACTTCACCTTGTGATGAATATGCTCTTTTCTCATTTCGGGGCTACACCCGAGGTCTGGCTGCCTACTCATCTGGTCTTGTGCTTTTCTTTACTTTGGACCCTAGGCACCATGTGACTATGTCACCTACTGTCAGGCTCAGGGACTAAGTGGGCACACTTCACCTTGCGGTGAGTGTGTTTGCTTTAATCTAGAAGACTCCGCGCCTCTTGAAGCTAAAGAAGACTATCTCCCTTTCTCGTGGTCGAACTCTAAGTGGGCACACTTGGTCCACTGTGAGGAAATTTTTTATTCTAAACTTGAGCTCCTTACACCCTTATGGCAAGTCGTACTTGGGTTACACTACTCAGCGATGGTTCACACTACTCGGACAATGGTTCACACTACTCAATGACGGTTCACGCTGCTCGGCGATGGCTCACAATTGCTCGGCAACTCGTCATGGTGGTCGGACCATGAGTTTGACTGCTCGGCTCTGTTTGCACCTGCTTGGACAAGCTCAAGACGGCGTTGCACAACAGATATAAGGCGCTTGAGGACTAGCTATGGGGGGTATGACCCTAGATACCTAGGGCAGATCACATGGGTTATGCCCCTAGGGGCGGCCCAGCCCACAAGATGAAGCCTTGTGGGGCACAACGCTGCTCGATGTCTCCCGCAAGGCACCGAGAAGATATCCTGAAGATACTACGAGATTTATTAGGATACGTATGATCCCATGATTCTTTAATCTGTTATTACTTTTTAGTTATCTCCTAGATCTAATCGACTTGTACCCCTACCCCCTAGACTATATAAGGTGGGCAAGGACCCCCTCCAAACTCATGCAATATCATACGATAGCCAATACAATTCAATAGACCATAGGAGTAGGGTATTACGTCATACTGACGGCCTAAACCTATCTAACTCGTGTGTCTCTGTTGCCTTCTTATTCTTGATTATACGCATCTCTGCCGATCAATCTACCTTCGTGGGATACACCTCAGAGGACTATCGACGATATTATGTCGATAGACTCCCAACTACTTAGAAAGGTTTCGACTCGATATGGGTAATTGTAGACCGTTTGACTAAATCCACACATTTCATCCTAGTCAAGACCAACTATCGACCTTATTATTATGCAACATTATATGTCGCGCATATAGTGTGGCTACATGGAATACCAAGAACCATTGTGTTAGATCGAGGATCCCAATTCACTGCCCAGTTTTGGGAGCACTTGCACAAGCAATTAGGTACCAATCTGGTTTGAAGCTCAGCATATCACCCTCAAACCTCTAGACAGACTGAGTGAGTAAATCAAATCTTAGAAGACATGTTGAGAGCATAGTGTGATCTCTTCCAAGGGTTCATGGAAAAAGTGGCTACATTTAGCTGAATTTTCCTACAACAACAATTATCAAGAGAGCATCAAGATGGCTCCTTTTAAGGCTTTGTATGGTCGAAAATGTTGAACTCCTTTGAATTGGGTTGAGCCTAGAGAAAGGAGATATTATGGCATTGATTTTGTCATGAAAGCTAAAGAACAAGTACGTATTATCCAACAACATATGAAAGTCGCTCAGTCTAGGCAAAAGAGCTATGCCATAAGAGAAGAAGGCCTATTGAATTTGAGGTAGGTGACTATGTATACCTCAAGGTATCACCCATGAAAAAGGTGCAACAGGTTTGGTGTGAAAAGGAAATTAGCACCTAGATATGTAGGCCCATACAAGATCATCGAGTGAAGTGGAAGGGTAGCTTACAAGCTCCAATTACCTCTAGAGATGCAAGCAATATTCAATACCTTCCTTATTTCTCAGCTAAAAAGATGTCTTCGCGTACCTATTGAAGCCATTGAACCTACCATATTAAGCTCCAATCAGATTTGACTTCTGAAGAGAAACCAATCTGAGTGCTAGAAGAGATGGAAAGAGTAACCCAAAGCAAAGTCATTAAGTTCTACAAGGTGGTGTGGAATAACCACAGTGAACAAGATGACACAAGGGAACGAGAAGATTATCTACGTGAGGTTTATCCCGCCTTTTATGAAAAATGGTAGGTCTTTCAAATCTTAGGACGAGATTTCTATAAGGTGGAGGGGCTATAACACCCTAGTGTTAAGCATTGCATTTGGCACTTGTATTTCATGAGCACAAGCATCATCCAAGCATTCATGAGCATGAGCATATGGAATTTCATCTTAATCTTTACATATTATCACATGTGATGTTGATTATATACATGCATATGCTTGTGATCATGTGTGACCAATGCAAGGGATGGTTGTAGGGGTCACAAAAACACCTTAGACATATCTAGGATGGGAAATGGAACAATGTTTGTATTCATGACATGGGCCAATTTTGCTTCTAAGTTCTAGTTTACTCAAAATGTCATCTTCCATGATGCTAGTTTGACCAAAGTTGAACAGTAGCTTAGTGTGTTTGCATGATAGTGCACCCTTAATAAAAGTTGTAGCTTATCTTATGTGGAACAAACTTTATTTAAGGGTCATGAGCCAATTTAGTGCTTAACATAGTCAACTAGGGTCCACAAGAATCAACAAAATGTTGTTTTGAGAATTAAAAATTTTGTTGTCTAAAGCTGGTTTTCTGTTTCAAAGTAGCTTACTTTGGAGCATTGTAGTTTGAAAACCCTAGGTGAATTAGAGGAAGCTTTCTAAAGCAAAGTTGGGGAGTACATGTAGCTCTACATTTCCTATTAAGGGGTTTTTCACCAACTTCAAGCTTGTTTGGGAGTTACATGTGCTTGAAGTTGCTCTGTTAGTCGGCCATCATCAAACTAAAACCGAGCAGTAGCAGCGCAGCAATGGTCGACCAGTGCCAGGCCATGTGCACTATGTGGAGGCCCCTCCCTAGCATTGGCCCAATAGGTTAGGCCAGGAGGGGGAGAAAATGGAGGCGAAGCCGCTGTACTCACTCATTCTCACTCTCTCGCTCTGCTCTCTCCCTCTCGCCAGCTCACCGAGCGGAGTCATGCTCGCCATCACTGCCACAGTCATGAGCCACCACCGCTGCACCTCAATCTAATCCATCACATGCATAGCTTCAGTCATGAGTTGCTCTACCTCCCTAAGCCACCATTGCAACCGTTCAAGCCCAAGTAATGTGACATTTCACATTGTCGTCGCCGCCATGGCCATAGAGCACCGCTGAGCTCCGAGCTCACCGTGGCCTAGTCCTATCCGCTGCTCCTCCTACCTCTTTCTCCCTGGGTCCATCATAGTCTTAGGTCATAGATGCTCATGTTGTCATTTATTTATTAGCTACCACCGCCACCGCATAGGAATGCAATGTTGTACCGAGCGCGCCCGCCATGGTTGTGAGCTCAAGCTCGCCACTAGCCGGCCCTCGTTAGACCCCACCTTCCCCCTCCTATGTTTGTTTCTAAGCCACCATGAACTCTAGTGCCTACCCCAAAGATGAAGACCCATCACTTACCGCCACCGCCAGCTCATCAAAACTGCATGCACCGCACCATCGTGCCACCATGCATGCGGTTGAGCTCATCGGCGCTTTGTCAAACCCCAACCTTAGCCCTAGGTCATCAAGTAGGTCACCCTAAAGCCTTAACCAAGCTCAGGAGAGCTCAACTTTGCCAAGAACGGCAATGGTGCCACCGCGCCCATCACACCACCATGCTCGCCGCTACCTTGTTAACCGCTGTAATCAGCTCAACCACCTACACCACTAGACGCGGGTTGATGAGGGGAGCACGATGGTGGTGGTGGTTTCACCGAAGACCTCATCGTCGGTGAGTTCTCATCGATCGAACGCCACACCTTGCCTCGGATCTCACTAGCGCGTGGGTCCCATTGACCCGTGCGACCTAGCTATTGGCGCCTGGGTGTGCTGTGTCAGGTGTACGTAGCACTTAGGGTTTTGTTTGTTTTTTTCTTTATTCTTTTCTAGTTTTGAATGCAAACTTTGGAAATTCATAACTGGAGCTAAGGGTGTCCAATTTGAGTGAACCAAATTTTATTGGACTCATCATGAAGGGTACTATTTGATAAAAATATGAATTTTGTTGTTTGGAGTAGTTTTCTATGTGAATTAAATTAAGTTGGTTAAGTGCTTTAAAATGGCCTTTATCTTGTAAAATGCATAACTTAAGTTAGGGAGGTGCTAAAAATGTGATTCCAATTTTGTTAGTCTTGTGTTGACATGCTCTAACTAGAAAAAAATACTAAACCTATAGTAGGCATACTGGAAATATGGTCTTTCTATTTAACCTTGATTAATTGCTAGTTTTTAGTGAAAATAAATGGGGTAATAATACATAACTTATGAGCATGCAAATTTTTACATAGTGTTATGGTGCTAGGATGAAAGTAAGAAAAATATGAAATCTATTGTTTGATACTTTTCACTAGGCTAAGCTATTTTTGCTAAAATAAGCCTATGCAACTTGTCATTTCTGTAGAGGTGGCTATACTTATCCAAATGAAATGAAATTTATACAGTAGACTATTGGGGTCATATGTAAGCTACTGTAATTTTCTTAGAATTTATTGAGCATTAGAAATATTTATCCTTTAAATCACTCTATTATATAAGGAAATTAATAAATGTATATAAATAAATTAGTTGGGCTTAACTAGGATGTTTTCTGTGGTGCTTGTGATGCATATGATTTGTTGAGATGAATAGTTGTGCTTGGAAGTAATTGGTGAAAGGCAGCTAGATAATTATTCCTTATAATTCAACTAGATGGCTGCATGAGTAGTTTCTGTTGTGGTGATAAATTCATGATGATAATGACCTCTTCTGAAAAACTTGTTAATAACAATGTTGTAGATAACTTGCTCATCTAGCTTGTCCTAAAATTTCCTAGTCATGGGCCAAATGGTTTAAGAGTTGTAGCCATTAGAAGTCTGCTATCACCTTAAGATGATTAAAGGAAAGTTGTAGGAAATTTTATAAATTTTCTAGAAAGTCTAAGATCATGTTATGTGGGTGTATAAAACTTCAGTTATGGTCAAAACAAATAGCTGTTGTCTTGCAGTCTAGAAAATGATTTAAATGGATGTTTGTTTAGTTACTAGAGAGCAGATATGCACCTACTCAGTAAAAGAAAATTTACTGTTTGTTTAGTTACTAGAGAGCTATTGTCTTATCACTTTAATAAATTGATGTTAAGGACACTTATTAGTATGCATTTATCATATCATATCATCCACGCCATTATTTATGCATCCATGATATCTTATTTCATGCTCATATATATAGGATCGCCCAAAGGGGTAACCCTACTGGAATTTGAAGAAGAGTCAGAGGACAATCAAGAGACACCCTAACATGTAGCTCTCAAAGGAGAGGAGTCAGCCACTGATGAACTTCTGGAGTGTCCTGATCACCTGACCCACCTCTTTCCTAAAAGGCAAGCTCTGAAGCATTCTAAGCCTCCTATGTTTTATAAAATATCACTTGAGTCCTTTATGTTTGATGCATTAGGTTGTAAGAGTTGATTTGAAAACATTTGATGCATAGAACTACCCTATCTAGAAATATACTTTAAACCCTATGTAGGTCTAGGATAGAATATATGCTTATCCTTGCTTAGACCAGTAGAAGTGAGGTGATTTTCTGTCACCTGCGAGATATAGGTGGATACCGGAGCACGGTTGTCTATATTTGCTATCGTGAGAAAGAACCATGGAATAATGTAACTAGAGTCTAGGATGGAGTCTATGTGTAGGTTGACTCATGTGATTCCATCTATGCTGATTAAGGACCGCATTATTGGAGGCCCTCTTGTTATTTTGAACGCATGCCTCTCACTTAGCTAGTTGGATAACTCATTCTGACCACAAAGTTGAGTAGCTCAACTCAGGCCAGGCCTCGTTCTGTCAAAGTGAGCACTCTGGATGGTAGTAAGGATGTGCGAGGAGCCAAACATGAACCCAAGGGTAGGGTAGTCCTAATCATCCTGGTAGCTAGTTGTCCCTAGTTGTGCAGAGCTAATCGAACCCACAAAATGTGGACCTGAGTTGTACCAAAGGTGACCTAAGGCTACCATGGCTAGTAGACCTTGGTTTGGGTTAGGAATACTAGCCAGCTAGTTGTAATTGATTCGAATCATCGTCTCTCCCGGATAGTGAGAAACTTGACGGAGCTTCTTCATCATAGTAATTGGATTATGGAATATGATAGTTCTGATGAATATGAAAATCTTACACCAGGTTTATATGGGCTTAAGTATGATAGTGCAACCACTTGCGGGCTAGCATTGTACTTATGCTCTTATAAATTAGATGGTTCTGTTATAGAAATAGATTCAAGCAATCACTCAGATGACTCATCCTCACTGCATCAAAGACATTCAGAAGTTGACAGGGTGCATGGTTACCCTCAATCATTTTATCTCATGACCTAGGGAGAAGGGTTTGACCTTTTCAAGTTGTTGAAGAAGTCTGGCAAGTTTGAGAGGATAGCTGAAGTAGATGAAGCCTTCCTAAAGCTCAAAGAGTACTTATCCACCTCTCCGATACTTACTCCACCCGAGAAGCGAGATCCGCTTTTACTATACATTGTAGCTACTACTATGGTAATCAGCACAGCAATAGTTATGGAACAAGCTGAAGAAGGACACTGCATATAAGATACAAATATCTATCTACTATATTAGTGAAGCTATGCCACTACTTCCAAGGCTAGGTACCCACATGTGCAAAAGCTTCTTTATGCCCTCTTGATTACCTCACGCAAGCTATGCCACTACTTTGACAAACACAAGGTTACAGTGGTATCTGACTTCCCACTCGACGACAGTCCTATGCAACCGTGATGCAATAGGGCACATATCCAAGTGGTTAGTCAAACTCGGAGCACTCAACATTGAATTTGCCTCCCGCAAGGTAATTAAGTCCCAAGTCTTGGCTGATTTTATAGCCGAGTGGACCGAAATCCAGCAACCTACTCCTATAGTCATCCTAGATCATTGGAAGATGTACTTTGATGGCTCTCTTAAGCTTGGGGTGCAGGTGCTGGTGTTCTTTTCATCTCTTCTGATGGCAAGCAGCTTAAATATGTCCTACAAATACTCTGGCCTGCTACCAACAATGAAGCCAAGTATGAGTCCCTTTTATACTGGCCTCCAAGTAGTAGTCTCACTTGGTATCAAGCAATTACTCATTTATGGTGACTCTTCGGTGGTCATTAATCAAGTAAATAAAGATTGGGACTGCACCAAAGAAACCATGGATGCCTACTGCACTGAAGTCCACAAACTTGAGAAGCACTTTCAAGGCATAGAAATCCATCATGTCGTAAGAGATCTCAATGTCATAGCTGATGTCTTGGCTAAATTGGGATCAGACAGAGCACAGGTACCGGCTGGTGTGTTCGTTGAAGAACTTAACGTCCCTTCAGTCAAGTAAGAAGCTTCTACATCAATCCAATACCCCAGCTCCTGACGTCCAAGTGCTAGTCATTAACCCGCCTGGACACAAGTCTTCATTGACTACATCCAGGACCATAAATTGCCTAACGACAAGGTAGAAGTAGAGCAGATCACATGTAGAAGCAAGAATTATGTCTTAGTCAAAGACATGCTCTACTGATGGGGCACATCCTCTAGTGTTCTCCTCAAATACATCACACCTGAAGAAGGGCAACAAATTTTAGAAGAAATCCACTCTAGGTGTTGTGGCAACCACGCAGCCTCCAAGACTTTAGTTGGCAAGGCTTTCAGGTCCAGGTACTATTGGCCTATAGAACTTAAGGACGTAGAAGAGTTGATATGACAATGTAAATGTTGCTAGTTTTTTTGCCAAGCAAGCTCATGTCCCAGCTCACAACCTCATTTGCATCCCTCCTTCATGGCCTTTTTCCTACTGGGGGCTCAACATGGTTGGACCTCTCAAACATGCACCGAGTGGTTTTGAGTATATCTATGTAGCCATTGACAATTCACCAAGTGGATAGAGTATAAGCCACTCATCAAATTCAATGCTACCAAGGCAGTCGAGTTCATGTAAGACATTATGTACCGATTTGGCATGCCCAATCAGATCATTACTAGCTGAATTAAAGCCCAGGCTGTTTGACGAGCTCAAGGATTACAATGCCAAGTGGATCTATGAGTTACCCAAGGTAGTTTGGGGGCTATGTACTTAGTAGAGTAGAGTAATAGGGTACTCACCCTTCTTCCTAGTTTATGGTTCCGAAGCCATCTTACCAGTAGACTTGATATGGAACTCTCCCAGGGTCAAACAGTATGATGAAGGCGAAGCAGGTGACACAAGGAGACTATAAATTGACAGTGCCAAAGAAGTCAAGCTCAATGCACTCTTCCAGTCGGCCAGATACTTGCAAGGTCTATGTCGTCATTACGACAAAAACATGCACCCCCACACTTTCCAAGTTGGTGATCTAGTCCTCAAGCGTATCTAGAATACTATAGGACAACACAAGTTACTCAGTCCCTGGGAAGGCCCCTTCATCGTCTCCAAAGTTACTCGGCTAGGCTCC
Organism: Miscanthus floridulus; assembly: GCF_019320115.1. NCBI lineage: Eukaryota > Viridiplantae > Streptophyta > Magnoliopsida > Poales > Poaceae > Miscanthus > Miscanthus floridulus. The sequence goes on along the minus strand of NC_089585.1, from coordinate 66,938,247 downwards.
TTTGAGTTAATCACGGAGGATGATGATCCCGTGCCTAACTCCTAGAACATTGACCAGCTATGGAGATTTTATGCTTAATAGTATTTTGAGTAGTTTTTTTGTTTTTTTAAATTCAATCTTCTCGCATGTGTACTTAAGATTCTTCATTATTAATACAGAGTCAATGTTCTCTGCTAGATGCATTTGTTGTTTACTATCATGCAAGGTACACAACTTGGTAGTTGTATATAGCCTTACTTAAGCCTTCAAAAACATCATACATGAGACATACAGTTGGACGTAGCTACACATCTCTAACCTTGATGAAATCACTCATTACATAGTTTTTACTCTGTACACCGAGTACCGGGCTATATTGTTATAATATGAGATACGCCTCCTACTCGGATGGCTCACATCTCTTTGATCGAGAGCCAATTACTGACATTTAGCATGACTATTGCAAGTCGTCCCTAGTAGGGTGATTCTCGAAAGCAAGGTGCCTGATTCGTTGGCTACAGGGACAGGATCCTAACAGCAAACAATCATTAAAAAGGCCCCTTGAATAAGTGACATTGCGCACTTAACATCGACGAGAAGGTCTAACATGATTCTAATCATTTTGACTACGTTGATCATTTTTTATTTGGCTAACAAGTCTTATGCATCTTTTCCAAAGGGCTACACAAGACAAAATCTAGCCTAAACCGACTATAATCTTACTCATAGATT